>NC_133193.1:51230000-51315000 GCF_049306965.1 Danio rerio | reverse complement strand
TAACAAAATAAGGAATTAATGAATGTATAAAGGAATAAAGGAAAGAAGAAATTAATGTATGAATAAGGAAGTGAGGAAGGAAGGAAAGAAGGAAGGAGGGAAAAGGAAAGGAAATGAAGAAGTGGATGGAGGAATGAATGAATGAATGAATAAATGAATGAATGAATGAATGAATGAATGAAGAAAAAAAGAAGGAACAAACAAAAGAGGGAAGAATGAATGAATGAATGAATGAACAAACAAAAGAGGGATGAATGAATGAATAAATGAATGAATGAACAAACAAGAGGGATGAATGAATCAATGAACACACAAAAGAGGGATGAATGAATGAATGAATGAACAAACAAAAGAGGGATAAATGAATGAATAAATGAATGAATGAAGAAAAGAAAGAACAAACAAAAGAGGGATGAATGAATACATGAACAAACAAAAGAAGGATGCATGAATGAATGAATGAACACACAAAAGAGGGATGAATGAATGAATAAATGAATGAACACACAAAAGAGGGATGAATGAATGAATGATTGAATGAATGAAAAAACGGACAAAAGAAAGAATGAATAAAGAGAGAGAGGGAAGGATAGATAGGTGGATGGATGGATGGAGGGAGAAGGGAAGGATGGATAGGTGGATGGATGGATGGAGAAGGGAAGGATGGATAGGTGGATGGATGGATGGAGGGAGAAGGGAAGGATGGATAGGTGGATGGATGGATGGAGGGAGAAGGGAAGGATGGATAGGTGGATGGATGGATGGAGGGAGAAGGGAAGGAAGAAAAAAATGAGCAAAGGAAGGATGGAAAGAATGAATGAATGATTGAAGAAAGAAAGAAAGAAAGGAAATATTGATTTAGAAAAAAACATTGCATTTATACAGGTTTATGAATCTAATAAACACTTAAACACAGTGATTGTTTTAGTCTAAATTTAATAAACTTTAACTTAATCAATTAAACTAAAATTTAAATAAACTGAAAATAAAAAAACACCTTCTTGCCAATATTTAACATCTATTCCAGAATATACATCCAAACATGAAAAGACAAAAATATAATGATATATAACAGTATATATATATATATATGTATGTGTCGTTTTTAAATGGCCATATAACGACTTTTTTTCGTCTCTCACAGAGGTGAACAAAGTAACCAAAAATTCCAGATGAATATGAAAACACTGCAGTGCTAGAGAGTGCAGTGTAATGCCCTGTGGCCTTCATGATATTCAGCTGTTTCTACATTGTTCTGATGCTTCTGCAAGATCCAAGACAAGTGCAACCATCAGTGCATCAAGTGAATTTCACACTCAAAGGGTGTTAAACTACCTCTGACAACTAATGATAAAAAAAGTTGAAAACAAAGTCAAAACTTCTGCACGCTTCAGAAAATCTCAAGTTTTATGTGACGTTAAACGCCTTAAATTGTTTTAGTGAGAGCCGCAGATGAGATAGATCTCAGGCCAATAGTGGTTAAGTGCAAAACAGCCTATATGTGCTGTCAGCAGTGGAAAGCGAAAGGTCAGAGCTGGTGGCAGTTTGCTGACTGCTCGCGATTTACTGAACAGACAATGTGTGGAAACCAGCACAGAGGTGCGAATACATGCATGCCTTATCACTGCTTCTGATAAATAATAAAAAAAGTGGAAAAGCAGCAAGATGCATGGGTGGAGGAGAGCAAATGCAAGGTTGAACGTTGCAGAAAAATGACTTATTTAAAGAGATTAGGAGCAATTCCAGCGTTATGCATGTGACGTGCAGTAAAAAACATACATTTTTTTATTAACATTATATTGAAACATCTGTTTATATTTACCAAAACAAACCACAGAGTCATATAGGAACCTAAAAATATCAATCTAGACATTTTTATAATTTGAGGAAAATAACCATGCGTTATGGAAGTGACCAGAAAAGGTATGCGAGTTTACGGTGTACAACCAGAGGCGAACTGGGACTAAAAATCAACCCTGGCACTGAAGCCACACCAGCTTTGGGGGCTTAAGCACCTGATGTATTGTCAAAATCCCCTGATCTTTTGGAATATGTTGCACTTAAATAAAAATAGGTTGTATAACATTTATTTTGTTATCGAAGTCCTTAAAATGACCACAAACATCACACGCTCCGCTTAACGCAGCGATTGGGTCATGTAATTAAATAGTCAGCTATTCAGCAGTACCTGTTTCTACAGGCAGGTGGGAGTGGCACTGTTGTCACACCGTGTTAAAAAATCCCGTCATCATAATTCATTCATTATTTTGAGGAGCTGATGCTGATGAGGAAATAATACAATAATAATATAGTAATAATACAATTATACAGTTAATATTATTATACAATAATTCAATTAAATAATATAGAATAATACAGTTTCGCGAAACTGAATAATTATAACTACTGATGAAGCTTAATATTTGTTTTCACAGTATAAAATGTGTGTAGTTTTGGTGAAATAAATTAATCGATCAAATGTGCATCATATTAATGTAAATACAAGCAAATTAGTCAGAAAAACGTAAACTGTATAGCTTTCTAAATATGATATATAGAAATATTTATCTAGATATGATATAGCCAGGCACATCTGTTTCTCTAATAGTTAAATCACAGTGAGTTAATGCATCTAGCTTATTATTTTATAGCTTCTATTATAACAAGCTATATCAGTAAGCACCGAATTATAAATTCGGGGTTGGGGCTAAGCCCCTTATCCCTTTCGACCCTAGCAACGCCCCTGATGTCAGATAAACAGCAGTCAGTGAAAAAGAGCGTGAAGGGGAAAGGCTTCAAATTTTACCCCTGAGAAATGGGACAGCACTACTGCACCTGCACAAGTCACTTCATTCATTCATTTTCTTGTCAGCTTAGTCCCTTTATTAATCTGGGGTCGCCACAGCGGAATGAACCGACAACTTTTCCAGCACGTTTTAACTGCATTTACTGTTTTACCGCAACCAACTCTGGGAAACATCCAGACACACACATTTATACACTACGGACAATTTAGCCTACCCAATTCACCTGTACCGCATGTCTTTGGACTGTTGGGGAAACTGGGGCACCCGGAGGAAACCCACGTGAACGCAGAGAGAACATGCAAACTCCACAATGAAACACCAACTGAACCAAGGTTCGAACCAGCGACCCACCGATATTCTTGCTGTGAGGCGCAAGATTCTTGAGAGTTGAACAGATCTTTTAATCTCAGTTTCTTTGCAAATCCTGTCTTGACATGATTATATGCATTACTATGGAGACATGTTAATATGCGCCTGTGGGGAAACCCGCACTACTACAGTACGTGCAGTGGGCCTAAAAATCGTAGGGATATAAATACTAATTTAACATCAGGAAATAGTGCTTATATCGCGTTTATATGACTGTGGACACTCTATACCTACACATACAAAGAAAGAAGAAGAAGACAGCTCACACCTTCACAGAAAGTGATAAACAAATCCACAGATCCCCTGGGTGAACCGCACGCTCCTCATGCTCTCCCACTAGCATTAGCATATTTATAAACCCTCCGAAAAGCCAGAAGCACCACATCAGTGGCCTGCAGCACACATTTCACACCCTCACACACACACACACATGCATGCATACGCAGAGACATGCAAACACACACAGCACACAGAGAAAAGGCACCTGTTGTGCAAACCACAATGTTTACTGAGGGCCAAATTAGAGCGTCGCCGTGGCAACAACAGCAGATTGAATCACCACCCACGGCTCTGCCCTAGAAAAAAAAAATAAATAAAACAAATTACCTGCATGCAAAAAAATAAAAATAAAAATAAAAAAAATATGTGGGCAACTAAGGTGAGCAAACCAAAATCCCAGATGTGAAGATAAACACTGCATTGCATTGTTGCAAATGTTTTGAAATTTGCATGAGGTGCAATGCAATCCCACATGGATTGTGCAGTTCATGCATGATTCCAAAGCAGGAGCTATTATCATGTTTATAAACATGCTAGCATGCTAGAATAGATTTGACATTGCAAAAAAAAAAAAAAAAGTTTAGAAAATCAAAATCCCAGAACAGAAGATAAGCAGCATATTGTGTTATGGCTTTGTAAACAGCATGTGCAGCCTGCAGATGGATTCAATGCAGTTGCTGTATAACTCTGAAACAAAAGGCTGCTAAATTAGGTTTGACAATGCATGTTAAAAAGCGGAACAAATCTATTTTTTCACAAAAAGAAAGAAAAAAAAAAAGGCCAGATATAGGGGCCCTTTTCCTGAAGCGTGTGTCTGAGACTGCTTCCATGTGTGTTCAGAGCTCCTCTAGTGGTGCTTTCTGAAATGATACCAGTAATGAAGTTACTGGCTTTTCAGATACATGAGCTTGTGTGCATAAATGACTGTGCATGCAAGCAAATAATTAAATAAATAAATAAGAAAATTTTTCAAATAAAAGTATGACATTTAAAAAAAAATCAAATACAATTAAATTAGATATTAGCAATTACATTTAATAAAGTTTTGAATAAATACACAAATGCAAAAAAAAAAGGAAAAAAAAAAAAACCTACATTGCCACCTGACCTAATACATATGCATTGATAAGTCACTATATATATATATTTATATATATAGTGCTCATCATAATTGAGTACACCCCACTTTGAAGATTAATATTTATATCCTTTTCTCAGTGATTAGGGGCAATTTATGTTAGTGCATTTGAACAAAACAGATCAATATATTAAAATAACATTTCAGTCACAGAACATCTTCTGAAATAGAAAGATAATACATTTATTCATGCAAAACATTGCAAATAATAATAATAATAATAATAATAATAAACTACAAATAAAAAAATAAATAAAATCAACAAAACTTTATATATTTTTGTTCCTCTTGATTATTGCTCATTTAATTTTTTTTTTTATTTCATATATTTCCCAAACATATAAATTTAGGCTACAAATTTTTTGGACTGTCATTATAGTTATTTTGTTATATTAGCTCAAGTTTGGCTTCAGTACTGAATAATCTAATGTATATGCACAGATATATTACTGTGTATACATATATATATATATATATATATATATACACACACACACACACACACACACACACACACATACTTGTTTTTGTGCATTGTGGGGGTCACCTGTCACGGTGGTTACGTAATGGGGACCACCCTTTCTGATGATGTTAGAGACATAAAAAAAATAGTTTGCCACACAAAAACACAAACTATTTCATAAAATCACTTCAGATTTTGCATATTCCGCAAATTTTTTTTAGACCTGACACAGTGGTCACTTGTGGGGACATTTCAGGTTTTGTGTAGAAGTGGGGTCCGCCACATACACAACCAATTTTTAGACAAAGTGGGGACCAATTCTACACACACTTTACTGGTTTTGAGACAAAGTAAGGACCAGTTCCAGATACACATTACCGGTATTGAGTCAAAGTAGGGACCAGGTCTACACACACATTACTGGTATTGAGTCAAAGTAGGGACCAGATCTACACACACATTACCGGTATTGAGTCAAAGTAAGGACCGGATCTACACACACATTACTGGTATTGAGTCAAAGTAAGGACCAGATCTACACACACATTACCGGTATTGAGTCAAAGTAAGGACCAGATCTACACACACATTACCGGTATTGAGTCAAAGTAAGGACCAGGTCTACACACACATTACCGGTATTGAGTCAAAGTAAGGACCAGATCTACACACACATTACCGGTATTGAGTCAAAGTAAGGACCAGGTCTACACACACATTACCGGTATTGAGTCAAAGTAAGGACCAGATCTACACACACATTACCGGTATTGAATCAAAGTAAGGACCAGGTCTACACACACATTACTGGTATTGAGTCAAAGTAAGGACCAGATCTACACACACATTACCGGTTTTTAGGCAACATGGGGATCAGATCAGCACCCTTACTAATATTAAATTTTAAACCTCAATCAAGTAATTTGACAGTAAACTGCTTTAGAATTTTCATTTGAAGAGCAGGTCAGTTTATAAAATATGTAATTTGAATACAGAAGGAACCTCAAGATCCAAACAGGAAATGGTCCAGAATAAATTTAATAAATGTTATATTTATTATAAATAATTTCCACAAAACCTTTAAACACAAAAAACAGTAAACACAAAATCCATGAAACTCTCTTGCATGTCTAAAAGCAGTTCTCATTGGGTATAACAAGCTTCCACATAACTCTTCCATGTCTGCATACACATTTAGTTAAGTGCAATAGCAAACAATATTAAACGGTTAGTTCAGCCCAAAATGAAGATTCTGTTATTAATTCCTCTCCTTCATATTGTTTCAATCCCTTGCTGTCTATGGAGGATGAGGAGTTCTTGCACTTTATCTAAGTTATCTTCCTTTGAGTCTGAAGATGAATGAAGGTCTCAGGGGGTTAGAGTGAGATGAGGGCAAGTAATTAATAATATAATGTACATTTTTGGGTAAACTCTTAAAACCCACCAGTATGTTCTATTTCTGTTTCTGTCGTATTGTAACTATTTGAAAAAAAAAAACATTAAAAATATTTAAAAATATATTCATAAAGAACTGAACCCCACAAATGCAAAGAGACCTTCATCATATAACCAAGCCACCAAAACTCCAAATAGACATCATTTGTTAAGCATTAACTCTACATTAATAGTAAGCAGTTTATAAACACAGCTAGCTTCATTTTTCATAACTAAATGAAGTATTGCATTATTTACAAACTGTCTAAGAATAATTGGTGTTTTTTAGGATCATTAAGAATGAGTAAATTTATACATTTACTATTCAGGCATATAATCAGGGCTAAAAAAAAATAAATAAAAAAAATAAAATTCAATCGGTTCACTCTAAGCAGAATTTATATTTTTTCGGTTCTGTTCTTGCGTTGCTTAATAGACAAAATATTCCGAAAACAGTTTTCTAGAAAAAAACTAAAAAAAACTTTATTTAATTACAAAGTATTGCAGGACTCTAGAGTGCTCTGTTTTTTTAATGGTGCAACTAAAAAATCTATACGAGGGGTAAGATTAAATGAATTTTCAATAAGTATCATTATTATAAGACATATTTATAATATGAACTTTCTTTTGGTTATTGATTGACACGCTGTTTAAAGGCGCTACACACAGCCCCACTCCTTGGTATCGAGCGCAGGCCCGGCGCTACATTTAGATGTTGTATAATATGAAATAGCAATAAAAATTATGAAAATTGTTATGAAATAGTTTTTCAGTTATGTAGCCTAATAAAAATATTTAGTACACTGCACAGTGCAATTATTATTTAAATTTATTATATCCATTATTATTAATATTAGTAAAATTGACAAAACACAGAACTCTTTTGAACGTTTGCTTTCATTTTGACATGCTAAAGCGCACTTTTACAGTTTTGTAAAGAAACATCCCATTATGCAGCAGCAGTCAAGTTAGGACACTTAAAAATGCCTTTTGTGTTCAAAGATGAATGGCCTGCGAAGTCAAGTTTACATGGTTAAAAATTAAATAGATATAGCCTAGTGTGTA
Organism: Danio rerio; assembly: GCF_049306965.1. Lineage (NCBI taxonomy): Eukaryota > Metazoa > Chordata > Actinopteri > Cypriniformes > Danionidae > Danio > Danio rerio. The sequence goes on along the minus strand of NC_133193.1, from coordinate 51,307,445 downwards.
AGTGAATTTGCTGCAGATCCACCTCTCACATGTGCTGCAGGTAGGGTAAATGATAATCTTTTTAAAAAATTTACTTTAGGCTATACTGCTATTTGCTCATGCAAAATTAAACACCAGAAAATATATCGTAGGCCTATATTAAGAGCTAAGTGAAGTTTATTCATAAACTAATTTCGAGAGGATCACGTGCTTATGATTTATCACGTCCAGTCTCGCATTTGCTAATCACTAATCTTCCAATCATACGAGCCCTAAGGCACCATAAATAGTCTAAGTTTCCAGTTCACTTTATCTTCGTTTGGAAGAAGCAGCTTCACCGTAGCTAGCTCCGTTGAAGAACCAACTCTAAACCAGCATGGACAAATAAAGCAGCAACAAGCTACAATCTTCAGGATCTTCATTTGGAAGAACGCTCTGCTCTGCTCATCAACTACAAAGCTACAAGTGCTACAAGCTACAAAAGCTTCAAGCTACAATCTACAATATACAATCTAAAAGCTTCAATCTACAAGCTACAATATACAAGCTACAGCAACAACAACAACAACTACTATTGCTACCATTTCAAACAACTACAACTCCAACAATTTCATCAACAGCTTAAACAACAACACCAAAACCTTCCACTTCAAAGAGCCTCCACAACGCATCTGCTGTGTCTTCAACCTTATTTCCCAGCAAGATATAAGCCAAAACTCCAAAGCTATTGCAATAAAACGGAACCCTCACCTTCTCCTAGCAGTACACAAGCTATCCATCGTTTAACAGATTGTTTGCTGGAATGTGTTCAGCAGAGCAGCAGCTCCAGCCACAAACAATGTTGAATTTGATCAACAAAATGGCCGCCAGGCTTTTGCACCTTTTGCATGGCCTGACTGAAACTTCTTAAGCCAATAGCTCTAAAGATAAGCGTCTCCATCCAATGAGCTAAAAGACTGGAGATGGTCCCGCCCTCTCTCTTGACTCTGTTGCAAAGACCTTATGAATGAATAGGCCAGACACGCTTGTAAATTTAGTAAAAAAAAAAAAAAAAAAAAAAAAAATTCCATTTGACATTTAACTTCTAAAAAGATTATTACCCAACCAGTAAATACAAGCTATTGAAAAACATTATGCCATCAAGCACAGAAGTCCAATTGTAATACGCCAGCGACTCATGTGTTGATTTACAAGCGTCATATAAGATTATATAGCAAGTCAGTCGGATGTGAAAACGGCAAAGAAACAAACTTCCCACTTGACTGTTATAAATACAAATTTAAACTTCACTATCACTTCACATGCTCAGTCTTCAAGGGGTACCAGTTTTCCAGGACCACCAGACTAGCCATATCCCATGTCCTCAGCTCTCCATTCATCTGTCATCCCGTTAGGAGACGAACACCCACCCCTACCATCCTTGCACATCGTATCAATGAAGTCATCGGACCATGCATTATCAAAAAAGCTTCCATTTACAGCCGCCCATGCCCTTATTAAGATGCCTCGCATGGATATAAACTAAAACAGTTTTCATGTCTGCCATACTTGTATTATTTTGCAAAGATTTAATTTCTGATTCTCTTTGTTTTTTCTATTTTAGAGATCATGACTGCTGGCTCCAGAAGCTGACCCTCATCCAACCTATTACACTCCACATCCTCTTCACAAAGGATACATTCCATTTTTCACTTTATCCAATCTGTCCTAACCTGCAGTCTGCAACCTCCGAACCTGAAACCGTCGATTATCTTATTAAAAAGAAATCGACAACAACTTCATGATTGGAACTCCAAGGCTCCTCCTTTTAATATCTCGCGCATTAGCCCCATTGGTGTCGCTACTCAAAAATGTTCTGGCAAAAACGCCTTGTAGTCGACCTTTCGTCCCAACACAATTGCTCCTTTCCTAGCATTAACAGCACTATCCCATTGGACGAATATTTACTTAACTACCACGACGTTGATCAAGAGATCTCTCTCATAAAGATAGCCAGTCGTAACACCTGGCTAGCCAAAGAAGACATTTCCCCTACCTTTAAAATCATGCCAATCCACCCAGACTTCTGGCACCTTTTGGCATTTATTGGCGAAATCAATTCTATTTTTCGGATGCAAAAGCAGCCCAAAAATATTTGACATGATGTCAGAAGCTTTATGCTGGATTCTGTCTAATATTTACGAAATCCCATACCTCATTCACCTTCTAGACGATTTTCTTATTTCCCCCCCGTCATCTCCTCCAGCCAAACACCTAGAGATCACCCAGCAGGTTTTCGCTGATCTCGGAAGGACCCAGTACTTCAATCGAATTTCTGGGTATTAATCTAGACTCGCATAAATTCCAAGCATCCCTTCCTAAAGAGAAAATCAATCGAATAATTTCTCTATCCCAAATTTTCCTCGAAAAACAAATGTGCACACAACGAGAACTCCTACCAATTCTCGGCCATCTAAATTTCGCTATGCGCATTATTCCTTTCATTTCCCACCTCCTTCAATTATCCACCACAGTTCATGGTTTAGAAGAAACAATTTTTCTCTCCAAACCCAGTCGCGATGAACTTTGCTTATGGATCTCTTTCCTTAAGCAATGGAACGGCTGTTCCTTTTTCTACAGCGACTTGATTGCATCCCCTATTGACATCAACACATACACAGACGCTGCCCCTCCAATAGGTTACAGTGGCTAATATAAAGGACACTGGTTTGTCTCAACATGGCCAACCCAATTGTAATTCCATTCCAAAGACCAATGTTTTTCAGCCCTCTTCAAATTCTACCCTATCATCGCAGCAGCCATCCTGTGGGGGGACGAATGGTCTACATCTAGCATTCTCTTTCACTACGATAACGAAGCTACAGTGCATTGCATTAACAAAGGGCGCTCCCACTCCCAATCGCTTATGCCATTTTTAAGACACCTTATCTGGATATCTGCTAAAAAACAATTTATCATGATTGCTGAACATGTACCTGGTTGCAAAAACCAAATCGCTGACTCTCTCTCTCATTTCTCTTTGCAGATATTCTGGCAACTAGCCCCGGAAGCAGACCCTCACCCAACGCCGGTCCCTCCTTATTCAGTAACGATATTTCCATAAACCACCCATTTCATAATCTTCATCAAACTTCTCTATCTCTTATCCTACAAGCAATAGCTCCCAGAACCCTCAATGCATACCTCACAGCATGGAATTCGTTCAAACAATTCCATACCATGCTAGACAACCCATTACACTCAAAATCCTTACCTCATGCATCTACACCCTCTTTAAAGGTTACATTTCCTCCCATACAGCCCGCACCTTAGATGCTATGTTCAATCTAGCATTTTTTGGGGGGGGTTTCTTAAACGTTCTGAATTAACAGTTACATCCAAATTTAACCCTCTACTCCACCCCACCATCTCAGATCTAGCTTTGCAAGACAGGGAAACTATCTCTTTCCTTATCAAACAAAGCAAAACAGATTAATTCCAGAGAGGACACTCTATCCTCATTTTCAATATTCCTTCACCTACACGCCCATTCCAAACCCTCTTAGCCTAGAAAATCTCAAGAGGCTAACCCACTGGCCCCGCTTTTTACTGATGACGCTAACCGTCCAGTATCTCGATTCTGGTTTCAAAAACACCTTAAAGAAATCTTTCGCCTATCAGGTTTTTTCCCAGAGCCCTTTTCCAGCCACTCATTCAGGATTGGCGCAGCCACTACAACGGGCTCTCACACCATCAGATCCAGACCCTTGGTCGCTGGTCTTCTGAAGTTTTCAAATCTTATATACGTCTCAGTAAATACCACCTCAAGAAAGCCCAACAGGCTTTAACCAACCCCCAAGCACCTCCTCGCACGGCTCCAACTCAAAAAGGTGTCTAACAGAGCCTCGACTCTCGCAAGAGTCATCCAAACCAAACCCCGCAGAAGCCCAATTGTCCACCCATGGCACCCTTACATGCTTGCCAAGGACTCCCTCAAGGGCCATTGCAGTTAGCATCTTCTGCAATCACCAATAGCTATTTACAGATGCAGACGTTTGTATCCACATGTTCTTTGCGCATTTACTGCGTTTGTACATATGTATTATATTTGTGCTTGTTCCCTTCTTCCAACTTTTCCAAATCTTTTATCCTTATAACCCTACTTTTCAGCCTCTCGTTCCTTTCTTCTCTACACTCCACTCCTAACTAATCTATTTTACACTCTACCTCTAATGATCTTGTTTCTCCTGTCTAGACTCTTCAGACACCCGAAGGGGCCCCCTTGAGCTCCAACTCTCGCAGGATTCGGCCATAGCGGCCACAGTCCTTTCTTCTTCACGATGTTACCTATTCTTTTTCCGCCTAGACTCTTTCTCCAAGCTCCAAACCCCGCAGGGGTCCGTTCAAGCTAAAACTTCTTCACTCTACTTCAACTACCTCTCTTCTCCTTATGACTCACCCTCTAGCTCTGACCCCCACAGGGATCGCTCCGAGCCCCAATCTCTCGCAAGAGTTATCCAAATCCTCTTTCCCACTCACTGATATCTATCTCCTCCTATCCGCAATCTACCCTCAAGCTCTGACCTCCACAAAGGTCGCTCAGAGCTCCAACTCTCACAAGAGTTACTCTCTTCCACTCACTGCTACCTATCTCCCCCTATCTACACTCTACCCCCAAGCTCTGACCTCCACAGAGGTCGCTTCAAGCTCCAACTCTCGCAAGAGTTACTCTCTTCCACTCACTGCTCCTCCCAGCTACACTCTACCCTCAAGCTCAAACCTCCGCAGAGGTCACTCCTATCTGCACCCTACCCTCAAGCTCAAACCTCCGCAGAGGTCACTCCTATCTACACCCTACCTTCAAGCTCAAACCTCCGCAGAGGTCGCTCCTATCTACACCCTACCCTCAAGCTCAAACCTCCGCAGAGGTCGCTCCTATCTACTCCCTACCCTCAAGCTCTAACCTCCGCAGAGGTCACTCCTATCTACACCCTATCCTCAAGCTCAAACCTCCGCAGAGGTCACTCCTATCTACACCCTACTTTCAAGCTCAAACCTCCGCAGAGGTCGCTCCTATCTACTCCCTACCCTCAAGCTCTAACCTCCGCAGAGATCACTCCTATCTACACCCTATCCTCAAGCTCAAACCTCCGCAGAGGTCACTCCTATCTATACCCTACCTTCAAACTCAAACCTCCGCAGAGGTCGCTCCTATCTACACCCTACCTTCAAGCTCAAACCTCCGCAGAGGTCGCTCCTATCTTCAAGCTCAAACCTCCGCAGAGGTCACTCCTATCTATACCCTACCTTCAAGCTCAAACCTCCGCAGAGGTCGCTCCTATCTACACCCTACCTTCAAGCTCAAACCTCCGCAGAGGTCGCTCCTATCTATACCCTACCTTCAAGCTCAAACCTCCGCAGAGGTCGCTCCTATCTACACCCTACCTTCAAGCTCAAACCTCCGCAGAGGTCGCTCCTATCTACACCCTACCTTCAAGCTCAAACCTCCGCAGAGGTCGCTCCTATCTACTCCCTACCCTCAAGCTCTAACCTCCGCAGAGGTCACTCCTATCTACACCCTACCCTCAAGCTCTAACCTCCGCAGAGGCCGCTCTAAACTCAAACTCTCACAAAGCTCCATCTTTCGTAAGAGCTACTCTCCTCCACTCTCTGCTCCATACCTTCACTCTACTCTGGCCCCCACAGGGGTCACTTAGAGCTCCAACTCCTACAAGATTCTCTCAAAGTTCTCTTTCACTGCTTCAAACCACCTATTCTCCCCTTCTTCTTAACCCCGAAAACCATGACCCCCGCAGGGGTTCCTTCAAACTCTAACTCCAGCAAGAGTTATTAGAATCCTCTTTTCACCCTTATTAATCCTATCTAATTAATGCCCATGCATTTAACCTCTTTTCTTCTACTATATCCAGCAGCCGGATATAGCTCTAAATTTCCTGCCTTTTGGGGGGTTTTTTCTTCGAATACGCGGCTGCTGTCCCGAGCGATTAATTCTGCATTTTGGGGAGTTCTGAGATCCACCGAGCTCAGGCTCCCTTCTTGCTCTGCCAACGGGAGGAAGCCCCGGGCTCGAGGAGCCCTTGAGCTCGGGGCTCTCTCCCGGGACAGCATGCCAAATAAGCTTTGTAAATCATCAGCTAAGTGTGAACTCTTGAAGTGAAGTTTATTCATAAACTAATTTCGAGAGGATCACGTGCTTATGATTTATCACGTCCAGTCTCGCATTTGCTAATCACTAATCTTCCAATCATACGAGCCCTAAGGCACCATAAATAGTCTAAGTTTCCAGTTCACTTTATCTTCGTTTGGAAGAAACCCCCCTCCTCCCCTATTCTCCTCCTTTACCTGTAATTGGGCGGCACGGCGGTCCAGTGGTTAGCACTGTGAACCACACAGCAAGAATACTGCCGGTCCTAGTTCGATAGGACCGGTGAGTGTTTCTGTGGGGAGTTTGTATGTCCTTCCCGTGTCCGCGTGGGTTTTCCCCGGGCTCTCCGGTTTCCTCCCACCATCCAAAGACATACTTAACAATCAAGCTGGTCTAATTCCTTACGTTCCCTTAGCTACAGCGGCAGGGGAGTTCTGAGATCCACCGAGCTCAGGCTCCCTTCTTGCTCTGCCAACGGGAGGAAGCCCCGGGCTCGAGGAGCCCTTGAGCTCGGGGCTCTCTCCCGGGACAGCATGCCAAATAAGCTTTGTAAATCATCAGCTAAGTGTGAACTCTTGAAAATACAGTTAGCATCATAATTAGTTCAATTATGTGCTGTAGGCTATTGATTGACCAACACCCCCTGTATACAGTTTACCCACTGCAGGTCTACAGTTCTGATCTGTATTTTGAATTACTTGTTTTAAATGACAGTAAGACATGCTATATATTTAGTTTTTATTGTAAAATATACATTATAATCCAGTACAAAGTAAAATAATATTTATTAATGGCCTTTTGGCAGCGTATAGCCGTTAAGCTTATAGTCTAAGCATGTCATTTTATTATTATTATCATAAATTACAAACTAGCATCCTTATGATTTTATTTCGTTTCTGTATATTTTTATCAAACAAAAAATGCAATGAGTTATACTTTGGTTTTAATTTTATTAGAAATTTAATAGCCGTTTAGGCAACACTACTTCTACATGTCATTGGCTCTGATTGCGTTTTTTACAGATAACCTATTTACAAAGATTTTTATTAAACAAGTGCACTACCACAAGATATTTTTGTAGGTGTAAAAATCTAAAAAGTATCATTATCATATTCTTGCCTTATTCATCTTTAATATAAATATTAAATTTAACACATTCATTGATTAAACTAGGGATGCTAACGATCACTTGATTGATTTATTGTCGGTAACCCTTTAAAACCGATAGACCTTATCGATGACCGATTAAGCATGGGCATTTAATAAGTTATGCTTTGCTCTTTGAGATGCGTTCACGATTTCACACATTACATAATCAAGTGTGCGCAGTTTAGGCTACGTTACCCTATGGAGTCGTGCACTCTCTTGACTTTGCATATTGGTTATGCACATACTAGTCATACCTGTTATGCTCAGATCTCGTTTATCCACTGGTGCTGCCATTAATCCGCTGGTCAAGTAATCAAAAAGTAGGCTACATGAGGTTTAATTATGGGCAGGTTATTAAGACCAAACATTGGTTGTGCAAACTGTATTACGTTCTCTAAAATTTTAAAGTGTTTTAAGCTACATTATTTTTTTATAGACTGGCATAGGCCTAAATACGCATCACGGCCAGACATTTATAGTTTATATAAAAACGAGCGTCACCGTCGCATTTGTTCACATGCTTTAAATTAATGCTTTTTGTCTCCCAAATTCATATAATAAAAAGAACGATAAAATAACATTATTAACCGTTTAACTCTAAACATTTCTGTTCAGAACGATTAAAGTTGATCTTTTTTTTTCGGTTTTCGTTTCTGTTCCTGAAAAATGTCATTTGATTCTGTTTTTCATTTCTGTTCCTTGAACCGGTTTGGAGCCCTGCATATAATATGTTTTTCTGCATGTTAATTAATGCTTTATGAACTCAACATGCAGTTTTGTGATCTAATCTAAAGTGAGGAATATTGATGCTTTATAAATCCCTTATAAATGACAATTAAAGGCTCAGAATCATTCATTTATTCATTTATTTTCATTTTGGTTTTCTCTCTTTATTAATCCGGGGTCGCAACAGCGGATTGAACCACCAACTTATCCAGCACGTTTTTATGCAGCAGATGCCCTTCCAGCTGCAACCCATCCCTGAGACACATCCATACACATACACACTCATTCACGCTCATTTACTACGGACCATTTTAGGCTACCCAATTCACCTGTACCGCATGTAGGAGCACCTGGAGGAAACCCACACCAACACAGGGAGAACATGCAAACTTTACACAGAAACGCCAACTGACCCAGCCAGGGCTCGAACCAGCGACCTTCTTGCTGTGAGGTGACAGCACTACCTACTGCGCCACTGCGTTGCCAGGCTCAGTATCAAATAAACAATAAGTATTTGCAATCGTACCTAAACAAATACAATTACTGTAAATTTTAAACATTGCTGAATAACAGGAGTGTCGAAATACAACATCATTTGATAAAACAACAATATAATAATTTAACAATACATTACGTGTAAAGCAATTTTATATTTAGACAAGATTGCAATGATTTACTTTTCATTTGATACAGTTTCATTTGAGCATCTTGTAATAAGTAGAAATTAATAGTAATTTTTTTTTTCTGTATATAATGTAACTGAGCCTTATATTGTCATTTATAATGGATTTATAAAGCATGAATAGTCCTCGCTTTAGATTAGATCACAAAACTGCATAAAGTTAAGTTCATAAAGCATTTATTAACATACTAAACAACTTATTATATGATTAAATAATAAGAATTATAAATGTTATTTTGAATAGTTTATTAATCATTTACTTGCACATTCTGAATTATCTAAAAAAAACCACCAACTACTTTTAAATATCTGGTTTGTTAATGATGTACTTTTCATTACTAAATTAAGTATTGCATTATTTACCAAGTATGAAAACAATCATTAAGCACATTATAATTGTGCTTATAAGTCAATAATATTTGTAATTTATATTTATAAATATAATTTATAAACTGCTTACTAATGTCTATTAATGTAGCGTTAATGCTTAACAAACGTTCAACTAACTATTTGCTAATGTTTCATAAATAATTCATTGTGTGCAGTTATTATAGTGTTACCCAACATTTATATATCTTTATTAATCAGGCATATAGTAATGGTTACTCTGTCTGATAATAAATGCTTTATGAACTCAACTTCATGCAGTTTTGTGAGCTAATGTAAAGTGAGGACTATTGATGCTTTATAAATCCCTTATAAATGACAATTAAAATCTCAGCTATATTCTAAACAGAAAAAAAGAAATAAATTAAAAGGGGGAGTGATTGGCGCGGTAGGTAGTGCTGTCACCTCACAGCAAGAAGGTCGCTGGGTCACTGGTCTGAACCTCGGCTCAGTTGGCATTTCTGTGAGAAGTTTGCATGTTCTCCTGCATTCGTGTGGGTTTCCTCCGGGTGCAAAGGCACAGTCCAAAGACATGCTACAGGTGAATTGGGGAGGCTAAATTGTCCGTAGTGTATGAGTGTGACAGGCCCATATGACAGGCTGGCCGGAAGGTGTAAAAAAGTCGTTATCATATGGACAAGTCTAAAACTGAAGGACTTGTTCCAAAAAGAGCCGACCCCGCAATCATACGGGACTAAGGCCAAAGAATATATATATATATATTTTTTTTTTCATTAATTTCAAGATACACAAATGAAACTATCTAATGAAAAATAAATCTTTGCAATCTTATCAAAATATAAAATTACTGTACAGTGCAAACATCACAGAAACACTGAAATGAATATTGTCATGTTGTTAATTATGTTGTTTTGAAATGATGTTGTATTTTTATTTTGCAATGTTTAAACTTTACAGAATTTTTTTAATAAGATTGCAAAGATTTATTGTTCATTAGATACTGAGCCCTAAATTGTCATTTATAAGGTATTTATCAACTATAAACAGTCCTTAGGTCACAAAACTGAATGAAGTTGTGTTATTATAGCATTTACTAACACACATGGTTACAATTACTGCCTGAATATAACATGTATAAATGTTCATTTGAATAGTTTATTAATCATTTAATAACTCATTCTGAATTATCTTAAAAACCACCAACTACTCTTATATACAAATAGTTTGTAAATTATGCAATACATAATATAGTAATGAAAAATGAATCAGTAACAAAGCATGAAAATACAATTTAGTCAAGTCAAGAATACAGCGTTTGAAGCTGTGTTTATAAACTGCTTCCTAAAGTCTATTAATGTAGAGTTAGTGCTAAACTAATGATGTATAGTGTATACTTACTATAAAAGTGTTATTCAGAGTCGAGATTCAGTTTTTAATATAAAAATCCAAAGCTGACCAATCTCTGGTTTTTAGAGCCAATGGTTCAGCTTTCACCACAGCATGTACTTCCTGTTTGCTCCAGGATCTTCTCTTTATGGGACCTATGGGTGGTTAAAATATAAAAAAGTGGTTTTTGTTGCATAAATGTTCAGTCATTTTTACAACATGTGCTGTTATGTTAGTTTAATATTGTGATAGAAAATGCTAGAAAAATATGTCTTGCCTATTATTAAAAATACTTAAGATGGAGATGGATTAAAAAATACTTACTATTAAATTCAAAACTGGTTAATGGGGTTACACTTTATTCCATAGTCCAGTTTAGACATTCTTCTAACTATGCGTAACTCTACAACTACGTTAATTATCTCACCGTAAAGTATTATGTATTAGAGTATTTGCATACTGTTAGAATGTTCAATAAGACTAACGCTCATCTGATTATCAGTAGAGCAGTGGTTCTCAAACTGTGGTACGGTACGTGGGCTTCCTTCTAGTGGTACGCGGAGGAATGAAATATGTCATGTACATGCTACATATATTTTAAAATTTATCAAAAATGATGTATATAATATGCCATATATGACATATAGCCTATATTTCTGAGGTAATCTGCCACGTTTTTTTTATCTGAGCAGAGTTGTAGCCGCTTTACTGAGCCTACTACGCTACTGTATTTCAATACTGCTCATTTTTGGTGGTACTTGGAGAGACAATTTTTTTTTGAGGTGGTACTTGATGAAAAAAGTTTGAGAACCACTGCAGTAGAGTATTAGCAGACTGTTAGCTCAAGTTTAGCTCAAAACACTACACTGTAACACATATCTGTTAATTACCAGTTCCTGTATTTTGTGATTTACAAGTGTTTTTTTTTTTTTTGGTGGTGAATTGCATTATGGGATGTTGATCTCTGCTCTGTGCACTTTTGATGTTGAAAATTCAACTCTACAGTTTAACAAAGTGACTTTTACTGACATTTTAGTAGTTTGAAATAATATAATGTATAAGAAATAATATATAGAGATAAATAAGTCTTTAGAATAACAGAAAATGTACCGTCAGTTTATTACAAGGTTTCTGTAGCATAATATACAACACCAACCCAAACAAAAAGTCACTTTTTTTTTACTTTTTAAGATTAAAAGTTGTTGGAAGAAAGATCAAGATCCCATAATGCAATTCAAAAGCAGAAACAAACAGATTTCATAAAAACATGAATCACAAATTATGAAAAACTGCTAATTTAATTATTATTACTTATTTTTATTAATTTTAGAGTGTAGAGTATTAGCTGACAGTTAAGGTTACCTCAATAAAACCAACTCTCATTGGTCTCAGTAAATAGTACAGCAGACTGTTAGGTTACGCTCAAAATTAGTACAATATGACTAACTCTTATATAAATTTAGTAGAGCATTAGCAGTGTTGATTCTAACAGACAGTCTAATGGCTGTTAGTTGACAAGTAGTTGCAGTTACTTGTAGTTAGTAGTAGTAGTAGATTATCAAAATAAAGTGTAACCAGATATGCAATTAGTATATTTTTCCAAAGTATTTAGCAATATTGTTTAACTAACATGAAATGAGACATCAAGTACCACTGTACTGAAATCATCATGGAAGTAATGTGCTTCTGTCCTGTTTAACCCTACATGTTATGTAAATGAGCTTGTGCATTTGGACTTGTACAATAACACAAGTCAGTCACAAATTAACTTAAATGATCATACCTCTCTTTTTTGTGAATGCTGGGTCTGCTTCACTATCTTCACAGACACTGTACCATGGTGATGATACTTGAGGGGACTCTGAAAGTAAAAATCAAGTCTGAGAGTTGACTTCTCTGCAGAAAGCTTACCAAAATATTTATTTGATTTTGTGTTGTTCTTTTTAATGGGTAAAATCGTGTGATGGTAGCTTAAATATAGTTTTCAAACATAGCACATACATATCATGATAAAAATTAACATTCTGAAAAAAGAAAAATTCTGATCAGAAAAATAAATAATATTTTTACCTTTTAGACTGGACTTCACCTCCTCCAAAATCAAGATCCACTGTAACTTTCTCTGAATGTAAAAACCCACACAAAAATACATCATTTAAAACAATATGATATATGTTTGCAAATACAAATGTGTATATAACATCCAGAAAATCTAACACTGTATTACATGTTTGTGTGTAAACCCACGATTTGATCAAGATTCCACCCTTTAAAATCTGCTGAGCGTCTGTTTTCAAGTCCCAGAAAAACTGAGTTGTGGGAACAGAGCAGTTCTCTTCTGCAGTCATACAGTCATAACACACACATACATATGAAGAGTTTGGTTGCAAAATGCGATAAACGGCATTTTTTGACATTTGGATTTTTTTTATTGGAAATCACTGTTCAGATGTACCTTAATCTATGTGTGAATTGCTGCCATTAATAACATTTAAGAATGCACATTTTAGGCCAAGTACAAAACGTATTTTTTTTTCACAAAACGCAATTTCCGTCAGACCAGTTACTTTACAAAGTGCGATATAACAGTTAGAGAACGTTCAGGATGCGGCGCGAGCTTAGCATCCCCTGGGAAGAGGGTCATCGCCGGTGAAGTGCTCAGAGTTTGCTCATTGATTTAGCGATAGAAGATGAAGTCTTCAACTTCACAAAAATTTATAAAAAGGCCACAAAAGTGGACCAGAATAAGATACTTCTGCGTAAACAATACACAAATGCAGCAGGGAACGAGTCTCCGCTGATGTCAAGAGAAGGCCTAGGAGTGCCTTTTTTCCTACTCCCCATCACAAGATACCTGTCTGCAAGGCGACATTTCCAAGTGTCCTTTAGAAGTTTATTTTTTAAATAATTTCTTACATGTAGCTGAGTAGCCTATCTGAAGATTTATTTATGCGGTTGCACCTATTATTTATAATTAATTCTTGTTGTTGTTGATTTATTACAAAGGAACTTAAAGGGCACATGTTGTTATGGAGAAAACGGTTTAGCTTTTTCACAACCAAATAAATAAGCTATTATTATTATTATTACAGTGAAATAATTCATTAAATATGACATAGCGAGGCAAGTTTGAGTCACGGACTCAGCTCCGCCCGCTCTAATCATACAGGTTTGGTTTTCTGCAGCGGTGTGGAAGGAGCCGCCCTCCACTCTTTCTGTACCAAGCTAAAGGTCATTTATCTAACTAACTTAATCTTACTTATCAAACAAAACATTGATTCACAAGCTTTTGGTAATGGTATTAATGTAGTATTATATAGCCTAAGGTGGATGTAGTGTTTTGCAAAAAAATAAAATAAAATAAAGTTATGTTATGTTGTGTACATTCTGACCAAATCTAACTTAGAATCTTATTATTATTAATCAATCTTTGCATATATTATTCCATATATTTATGGTGTATAGTTTTTTTTTAACCAATTTAAGATGTTTGACAATGTGGGTTGGATTAATATGTAGCATTTTGGCATGTTTTTTTTACTTAATTATAGACATAAAATTAAATAAAAAATATCCTGGATTTGAAAATATTGTGTCCCTGGCCTTCACTGAGCTCAAGTTATAGTTTAATGTACAAAAATTGTGAATGAACTTGACTGTTAATGTCATGAAAAATAATGTCAAAATAACCAACATTTTTTTAAATGGATATATCTCGTTCTGCAATGAAACTCTTCATATACAGTTGAAGTCAGAATTATTAGCCCCCCTGAATTATTAGACAGCTTGTTTATTATTTCCCCAATTAGACTAGATATTCTTTAAGACACTTCTATACAGCTTAAAGTGAAATTTAAAGGCTTAACTAGGGTAATTAGGTTAACTAGGCAGGTTAGGGTAATTAGTCAAGTTATTGTATAATGATGGTTTGTTCTGTAGATTATCGAGAAAAAAATATAGCTTAAAGGGGCTAATAATTTTGTCCCTTAAATGGTGTTTAAAAAAATTTAAACTGTTTTTATTCTAGTCAAAATAAAACAAATAAGACTTTTTCCAGAAGAAAAAAATATTATTAGACATAGACAGCAGTACTCAAGGTTCGCGGTCTCCACCATGTCAGGCCTTACTGTGTGTGTATTGAGGACTAAGTGTGTTTAACAGCTTCTCTAACATGCCTCTGGTCCCCACAATGTCAGTGCATATGTTCACCAATTAGGACACACACTCTGTTTCATTTCTATATTTTGATTAAGTTAAATAATTACAATTAAATGCACTACTACTACAACAACAACTACTACTACTACTACTAATAAAAATAATAACAACAACATTAAACACACCTCATCAGAGAGTTGTGGGTCACGTACTGGAGCAGAGCAGTTCTCTTCCTCTGTCATAAGGTCATCCTTCAATATAAGCTGAATATAAAAAAAAATATATTAGTTAGACAGCAGTACTCAAGGGTTCCGGTCCCCACTATGTCAGACTGTACTGTGTGTGTATTCAGGACTAAGTGTGTTTCACAGCTTCTCTAACATGCCTCTGGTCCCCACAATGTTACACTAGTGCATACATTAAAAAATTAGGACACACACTCTGTTTCATTTCTATATTTTGATTAAGTTAAATAATTACAATTAAATGCACTACTACTACAACAACAACTACTACTACTACTAATAATAACAACAACAATAATAAACACACCTCATCAGAGTTGTGGGTCACGTACTGGAGCAGAGCAGTTCTCTTCCTCTGTCATATAGTCAACCTTCAATAAAAGCTGAATAAAAAAAATAAAAAATATATATTAGTTAGACAGTAGTACTCAAGGGTCCCGGTCCCCACTATGTCAGACCTTACTGTGTGTGTATTCAGGACTAAGTGTATTTTACAGCTTCTCTAACATGCCTCTGGTCCCCACAATGTTACACTAGTGCATACATTCAAAAATTAGGACACACACTCTGTTTCATTTCTATATTTTGATTAAGTTAAATAATTACAATTAAATGCACTACTACTACTACAACAACAACTACTACTACTACAACAACTAGTAATAATAATAACAACAACAACAACAATATTAATAAACACACCTCATCAGAGGGTTGTGGGTCTCGTACTGGAGCAGAGCTGTTCTCTCCTTCTGTCATATGGTCATACTTCAGCAAACCTGAATATAAAAAATATATATTAGTTAGACAGCAGTACTCAAGGGTTCCGGTCCCCACTATGTCAGACCGTACTGTGTGTGTATTGAGGACTAAGTGTGTTTCACAGCTTCTCTAACATGCCTCTGGTCCCCACAATGTTACACTAGTGCATATGTTCATACATTAGGACACACACTCTGTTTCATTTCTATATTTTGATTAAGTTAAATAATTACAATTAAATGCACCACTACTACAACAACAACTACTGCTACTACTACTACTACTACTACTACTATTACTAATAATAATAACAACAACAACAATAATAAACACGCCTCATCAGAGTTGTGAGTCTCGTACTGGAGCAGAGCAGTTCTCTTCCTCTGTCATATGGTCATCCTTTAATAAAAGCTGAATATAAAAAAAATTATATTAGTTAGACAGCAGTACTCAAGGGTTCCGGTCCCCACTATGTCAGACCGTACTGTGTGTGTATTCAGGACTAAGTGTGTTTCACAGCTTCTCTAACATGCCTCTGGTCCCCACAATGTTACACTAGTGCATGGGTTCACCAATTAGGACACACACTCTGTTTCATTTCTAGATTTTGATTAAGATAAATAATTACAATTAAATGCACTACTACTACAACAACAACTACTATTACTACTACTACTAATAATAATAATAACAACAACATTAAACACACCTCATCAGAGATTTGTGGGTCACGTACTGGAGCAGAGCAGTTCTCTTTCTCTGTCATATGGTCAACTTTCAATATAAGCTGAAAATATATATATATATATATATTAGTTAGACAGCAGTACTCAAGGGTTCCGGTCCCCACTATGTCAGACCGTACTGTGTGTGTATTCAGGACTAAGTGTGTTTCACAGCTTCTCTAACATGCCTCTGGTCCCCACAATGTTACACTAGTGCATACATTCACCAATTAGGACACACACTCTGTTTCATTTCTAGATTTTGATTAAGTTAAATAATTACAATTAAATGCACTACTACTACAACAACAACTACTACAACTACTACTACTAATAATAATAATAACAACAACATTAAACACACCTCATCAGAGATTTGTGGGTCACGTACTGGAGCACAGCAGTTCTCTTCCTCTGTCATATGGTCAAATTTCAATACAAGCTGAAAAAAAAATATATATATATTAGTTAGACAGCAGTACTCAAGGGTTCCGGTCCCCACTATGTCAGGCCTTACTGTGTGTGTATTCAGGACTAAGTGTGTTTCACAGCTTCTCTAACATGCCTCTGGTCCCCACAATGTTACACTAGTGCATACGTTCACCAATTAGGACACACACTCTCTGTTTCATTTCTAGATTTTGATTAAGTTAAATAATTACAATTAAATGCACTACTACTACTAATAATAATAATAATAATTATTATTATTATTAAATTTAAACACACCTCATCAGAGGGTTGTGGGTCTCCTACTGGAGCAGAGCAGTTCTCTTCCTCTGTCATATGGTCATACTTCAATGAAAGCTGAATATAAAAAACACAAAATAATAATTAGACAGTAGTACTCAGGGCTCCCGGTCCCCACTATGTCAGACCGTACTGTGTGTGTATTCAGGACTAAGTGTTTCACAGCTTCTCTAACATGCCGCTGGTCCCCACAATGTTACACTATTGCATATGTTCATAAATTAGGACACACACTAAGTTAAATAATTACAATTAAATGCACTACTACAGCAACAACATCTACTACTACTACTAATAATAATAATAATAATAAACACACCTCATCAGAGAGTTGTCGGAGCAGTTCTCTTCTGCAGTCATATGGGCATCCTTCAATGAAAGCTATTTAAAAACAGCTTTGTTATATAAGTCATGTCATGACTATAAAGCTTTCATGACAGTCTTATGAACCCCCCTTTAAAGTAAAGCATTACCCAATTAATTTAACGTTTTTTACCCATTAAGACAAGAAGAAGATATTAAGAGATTGATTTCATTATCTCTTATGGATGATGCAAACTCTTTATTTTTGAACAGATTTACCCTTAATCTATATTAACATTAAAAAACTCTTAGCTTTGCTGAATGTATTAAGGATTAATGTATTAAGTGATCAAAATGTCAAACCTTTCTCCAAGGCCAATCACATGCGCCATAGTCAAACGTTATTTCCTCTCCAAAGAAAATATCCCTGATTGCAAAAAGGCACAAATGAGGTTTTCTCTGAACAACGATCTTATTGACAGTGCAGTTAGGGTGCAGATGGTCATCATTCACCAGCCGGCCGAGGGTCTCGTCCTCATGATCGGCATCAATGCTGCAAAACTAAGAGAAAAGAGCAAGCAACATTTTAATTATGCCCTCTCATAGCAATAAAAAGCTAAACTATGGCATGAATACAAACACAATGAATATAATATATACATGAACATTTGAATGGGGAAAACACTTAACCACCTGTTCTTGTTTTACCATATAAAGTCAAACATAAAGACAGTATTTTTATTAATATCTCATCTATGCTTTGCTTCCACAAGCTCTATTATTTGTACTCAACCACAAAACTTCCTTTAATAAATGTGGACAACGCAAACTCTGACCTAAAAGATTTAATGAAACGTGTAGGGTTCAAAAACTACAAAAACCTCACATTAGCATCCTCTCTGTGTGTGAATTATAAATACAGTAAACCTTTTGAAGTAGATCAGAACCTTTCCTCAATGTTGTTCTAATACTATTGAACACCTGTTCTTCTTTCTTAGGACAGTTTTAAAGAACTTTTTTCCACTTCAATTGTTTACAGGTCACACTTTACAATCAGGTTTTATTAGTTAATGTACTTACTAACATGACCTAGTGATGAACAATGCATGTACAGCATTTATTAATCATAGTTTAACATTTACTAATGCATCATTCAAATCTAAATTCATGCTTGTACCAGTAATAATGCATTGCAATAATTAATGCATTGTGCGTGTTCAACTAGTAATAAACATCTTTATTTTCATTAACTAAAGGTAAACAACATGGGCAAATACTGTAATAAAGTATTATTCATTGTTCATGTTAGTAAATGCATTAACCAGCATTAACTAATTTAACCTTATTGTAAAAGGCTACCAGTTGACAGCAAATAAATAAATAAAACACACACAGTGAACATTTATGTACTTTTATATATGTTTTACACTAAGTTGGAGTTTATTATAATTATTTATCTAAAATAAAACGTTTCTACACGTCATAGAACAATAAATTAAGTACATTTCTAGGACCAGATGGCCCCACATTTTAATTATAACCTCTATATCACTACATTAACGTATAAATAGTATATAATAGTGTTATTTCAGGATTAACGTTACATGTTTAAAGCAATTAACCATTTAAAAAGTACGATAAAAGAACTATGAAAACATACCTTAGTAACCTTCTATATATTCGGTTTCCAGTGAATGGGTCTTGTCAGTGGAGCTGGTGATGTGTTTCTCCGCATCTTTTAATGGTTTTATCCTCCGTCGATCCATTTAGCCGCCCGGTGATTGGTGACTGTCTGACCGCCGCTCATGCACTCCACCCCGGCCTCTGACTCGTGTAGCACCGGGCAGTTAGCACGTTAGCACATTAGCGCGAGTAACTTTTACTCGTGTAAACAAGTTAAATTACATACCGAACTGTAGTTTGTGTCTTATCAGTTTTATATTAATACGTAATTTGAAACAACATCGATTAAAACACCCAGGAAATTCGTTAAAACATTTAATTAACTATACCTGATAACTGTCAAAATATGCAACATAAGTATTTGTCATATAACCGATTTCATTACATTATGATGGTGAAAAACATTATAACTTACCCAAAAATTCGATTAATTTGATGATAGATCTTAATTAAGTTGATTAAAGTCGGATTCATTTATGAGATCTGCGCATGTGCAGTAGGCAGAGTGTGTGAATAGCGCCAAGTGTGTGTCAGGGTGCAGTACCGCCTTCCGACTACAGGACCGCTATAGAGCAGTGCGCCGACACACACTTACACACTCAATTCAGGTAAATGGTCAAGGTGGGGATCAGTGAAAAAAACTGCACTAGGCATATCAGCAACGCCCCCTGAGTCTTTTAAAGGCAAAACATAGTGGGGACCGGGCGATCGGTCCCCACTATGTTTTTGGTCCCCACTTTGTGAGTGTGCTATCATGCTGAGGTCCCCACCATGTAATAAAAACAAACACACACACACACACACACACACACACACACACACACACACACACACACATACAACGGTTCTATCTGATTCTTAAATCTGTTTGGCTGATAGGCATGAGATATTGAAGCAATATCAGTAGTCGTACAGTCGCTCCACAGTTCTGTATTACTCTGTTTACACTAGGACTAAAGAGGGACTGAACAACTCACTAGAGTTTGACAATTATCGCAGCTGTTGGACAACATAATGCACTTTTGAGGCTTTTTTTAGGCAATAATGTAGTTGTTTAGATTGTACTATGCAGTTTATTTATAAGGATAGTGCCTATTTTAAATATTTAAAATATGTACAATTTCGGAGAATTAGACATCCGCCTGTCATAACGGAGCAGAGCAAAGACGGCTGACGTTCAGCAACAAGATGGTGACAGAGACCACATAATCAGTCCTTATGGGAGAACAGCTGATCAAATCATTACAACACAGAAACATTCTAAGTCTGTCTCTCTCTTTTCTATGTTGCAGTGCTGTATTTATACCATAGTAATCTGCTAGTGTTTGTATTTGCTTTGGTTTTTTCAGGGTTACTTATTATAATATCCCAGTTGCAACAGAGAAATACTGGGAAATCTCTGTAGACTGATGGCATTTCATACTGTTCAGCCTTATAAAGTAATCTTATAATGTGAGCAAAACCAGCTGTTTTGTAATCAATTTAGACATTACGCTAGAGAATCACTCAAATATTAGCTCTAAAGTGACTTTGGTGAATTAGCAACAGTTTCTGCTGTTCTGACGTCAGCTGCACATGCGTATGAAAAGTGGAAGAAAGTAGTTCCTCATACAAAAGGATTTTTGAGACTCTTTTCTTTTTTTATATCCATGATTATGCTGTCAAACTGTTGTATAAATGAAATATCACACTCGTAGTTGTGAGATGTGGCTGTATATCGTCACTGGTGGTACACTAAGGCACTCGGTCTGCAGCTTCGTGCCAACGCGCGCCTCCCACCAGTGATGATTTATAGCGAAATCGCACTGCTACGAGTGTTATATTGCTCATGTATATATATAATCCTCACTGGTTTCATTACATTTATTTACAATATAATATTAAAATAGAGATTTATTAGAATATAATAGTAAGCTTTATTTTACATATACTTCAGACAAGTATAGAGATGCTTTAAAAAAATAGAGGGCCTATTAACATAAAAATTATAGCATATAGTAATATATTTACTATAATTCAATAAGAGTGACAACATTCAAGATCAAAATGTTTTTGTCAAAACAGAGTGATGACATCATCACTGGGCTCAGGTTTTGTCTGTCTGGACTGTTTGTGGACCCTCTGTTCTTCTGTAATGAAACTCTAATTGAAAACGTGTGTGCCTCTGCGTGTGTGTGTGTGTGTGTGCCATGCTGGGGATGGAATTTTTTTGAATGAGCGCACGTCTTATGAGAAAATGAGAGAGAGTGTGAGAGAGAGAGAGAGAGAGAGAGAGAGAGAGAGAGAGAGAGAGAGAGAGAGAGAGAGAGAGAGAGAGAGAGAGAGAGAGAAAGCAAAGGGTTTGGTTTTAGTGTATGGCGTGGGTGTTCGTATGTCAGTGCATGTGTGAATATGTTTTGGGGCATGAGAACACAAACCCCCACATAAACAATCCGATTGTGAAAGAGCCGGGAAGCTGGGAACCATCGTGGGGGTGTCAAACAACATGGGACTGAGCTTTTTAGAACCAGGGTCCAAACAAATTATGTTGTAAAAGTAGTTTATTCCCGAAATAAAACCCATATTTAAGTAATAAACGACTTGTTTATGTATTCATCTGTGAGAGATGGCTCAACATGCGATTCTGTTAATGTTTGGTTTCCATCACTTTCTGTTCTCTCTCCATTATAATATTAATAGTGTTTAAAAGAGCTTGTGTGTGTTAGTTTAGTGCTACTTAATTGTTTTACTAGGTGACAATGGTGCAACACATTTATTGAACCATTTTTATTGTTTAGAGACACATTATCAAGCATACAGTTGGAAAGAAAAGTTTACATACACTGTATAAAAAGGCACATAACCATTTAAAATAAAGTCAGATGCTAATGTGTATAAAGTTTTTCTCTTTAGGTGAGTTAGGATCATCACATGTGTTTCTGTTCTGCTTAATAGCAGAATAATGAGAGGTATTTTTTGGGAAATTGTTATAACTTTTCTTTTGGTGTCAAGGTTTTGGAAGTTTCTGATTGGCTACTTGACAACATTTGAGTTGTATTTAAGGAAAAGCTCAAACACACTGCTTCCTTATGTGACAACATAGGAACATCAACAAGCCAGAATGAACACAAAAGCCAGATTACAATTTGCTAAATGACACTGGGAAAAGACTCATGTTTGGAGACATGTCCTGTGCTCTGATGGAGCTAAGATTGCACTGTTTGGCCATAATGAGCAGTGTTACATTTGGAGGACAAAGGGGAAAGCTTATAAGCCTAGGAACACCATCCAACCCAGGCTCATTGTGGAAACGTAGTCCCGCGGACGTTTCTGGAGACCACGGAAAGCGTCCCGGCAGGTACGTACGGCTGCAGTTTTTGTTTTTGCGAATGCAGTTCGCGCCCGCGCTGTTCGACTGAATGACTGACTGACTGCGCGACCAGACAATCGGCTGACCCGCCCTCCTCCTTCCCTGAACCCAACCAATCTTACCGATCGACCCGCCCACCCGCTTGCTTCCCTAAACCTGAGCAACAGTTTGCAAAAGCCGTCCAAAAAAAAAAAAAGCCCTGATTTTTTTTTTCTACCGCGTTTTCGGATTTCACCACGTTCTCACCCTGTTACGAAACTCGTTCACTTAATTTTTGGGTTTCTGTTTTTGTCTTACCTGGTTGCTGGAACCGCTCTTCCCCGGAGTCGAAACCGATCGCCGTGGTCAGCTCCTCTCTGCATCTCGAGCCTGCTGATGTACACAGTGCGCTGAGTGGACAAACGGGTTGCAGCGAGGAAGCCCTCCACAAGGAGGTAAGCGGTCGGCCGGGCGGCCGGCAAGCGCGAAAGGGAACAGCGTCACACCGCCCCGTAGCGTTCGCTTGAAAAAAATAAATTCAGCCGTACGTATCTCCTGGGACGTATTCCGGTGTTTCCAGAAACGTCCGCGGGACTACGTTTTCAGAATGAGCTAGGGTTGACTCCATCCCAACTGTGAAGTATGGGGGCGGCAGCATCATGTTGTGGGGCTGTTTTGCTGCAAGAGGGACTGGTCCACTCAACAGCATAGATGGCATCATGGAGAAAGAACATTATGTAGAAATACTGAAGCAACATCTCAAGACATCAGCCAGGAAATTACAACTTGGCCACAAACGGCTCTTCCATACAGACCATGAACCTAAGCATACTGCCAAATTAGTTAAAATATGCTTTAAGCACAACAGAGTAAATGTTTTGGAGTGGCCATCACAAAGCCCTCATCTCAATCCTATAGAAAACGTGTGGGCAGAGTTAAAAAAGCTTGTGCGAGCAAGACAGCCAACAAATCTGACTCAGTTAAAGCAATTCTGTCAGGAGGAATAGGCCAAAATTCCTTCAATCTATTGTGAGAAGCTTGTGGAAGAAGACCCAAAACATTTGACCAAAGTAATACAGCCTAAAAGCAAAGATAAAAAATACCAAGGAAATGTGTGTAAACTTTTGACTGTCTAGAAATAAATTAAAAAATTCTCTCATTATTATGGCATTTGGTAAATGTAAATCATTTAGGTAATCCTAACGGACCTAAAATAGTAAACGTTTAGTGATTTACCATCAGACATTTTTAAAAATGGTCATGTTCCTTATTTAGAGTGTGTGTAAACTTCTGGTTTTAACTGTATATATATATTTCGTAGGGTGTCCTATTTTGTTTCACATGACTGTACATCTGTTGCTCTCACATATTAATCTGGATCTCTGTGTAGAAAAGGAAAGACGTGTTAGTGACCTTTCACCGCAGTCTCTATCCTCAATGATTTACACCGTTTCATAAAAATGGCCCAAACACTTTAGACAAGGCGAATCTCCTATATTCATCACTGGCTCAGTGCCAGGAAAATAATGCTTACAGCTTTAAGAGGGACAAAAAGCGGTTTTCATTTATAGGGATAAATTACACCAGGAGAGAGAGAGAGAGAGAGAGAGGTAGCGGAGGAAAAAAAAAAGTGCAATATAAGATGTGAGTGATATGTACAGTTGAAGTCACATTTTTATTTCCCAAATGATGTTTAACAGAGCAAGGAATTTTCACAGTATTTTCTTTAATATTTTTTCTTCTGGAGAAAGATTATTTATTTATTTATTTTTTTTGGTTAAAAGTATTAAATTTTTATTAAGCCATTTTTACCTCCAAAATTATTCAAAAATTATTGTTCAAAATTAAAAATTATTACCTCCCAAAATGATTACCTCCCTTAAGCAATATTTCATTTTGATTGCCTACAGAACAAAGCATCGTTATACAATAACTTGCCTAATTTTATCGTAAGGCACTGTGAAAGAGCATGGGCAGAATTAAACAAGTAGATTCCTTCAGCTTAGTCCCTTTATTATTCAGGGGTCACCACAGAGGAATGAACTGCCAACCAATCCAGCATATGTTATTATGCAGCGGATGTCCTTCCAGCTGAAACCCAACACTGGAAAACACCCATACACACCCTTTCACACATATACACTCTGGCCAATTTAGCTTATTCAATTCCCCTATAGCGCATGTGTTTGGACTGGGGGAAACCGGAGACCCGGAGGAAACCCACGCCAAGACAGGGAGAACATGCTAACGCCACACAGAAATGCCAACTGGCCCAGCAGAGATTCGAACAAGCGACCTTCTTGCTGTAAGGCAATCTTGATACCCACTGTGACGCCCTAAACAAGATGATTACACATTAAAAAAGTGAGCGATTGCTCCATATTTTAAAACTCTGTCCAGGGAGGTCATGTTTTGATGTGTGATTGGTCTCACGATAGGGCTGCACGATTTTGGGAAAATATGATACTGCGATGATTTATTTTTCTGCAATAAATATTTCGATATGAATTCAGCTTCACAAGATAGTTTGAATAGCATTACTTGATGGTTTTCTGGGGAGTCTTACTGTACTCAGGTACAGAAACTGAATAATCACAATAAAAATAAAGTTATTTATTCATTCATTCATTTTCTTTTCGGCTTAGTCCCTTTATTATTCCGGGGTCGCCACAGCAGAATGAACCGCCAACTTATCCAGCACATGTTTTTACGCAGAAGATGCCCTTCCAGCCGCAACCTATCTCTGGGAAACATCCACACATACTCATACACTACGGACAATTTAGCCTACTTAATTCACCTGTACACTAGTATCTTGAAGAATATCTAGTCAAATATTATTTACTGTCATTATGACAGATAAAATAAACCAGTTATTAGAAATGAGTTATTAAAACTTATGTTTTGAAATTGGGGGGTGGGGGGTGTGGGGGGGGGTAATAATTCTGACTTCAACTGTAAATAGTGAGGCTGAGCGGAGGGAAAATAAGACTCTTTTATAGCATAAGGGTCCGGAAACGACTCCCCTCGCCGTCACACACACTCACACACACCTGAACCCTGCGTCTCATCACCGCTACCTGGCAGAGCTTAGGCTTCCAGATCTGGCTCGTATCACACACACACACACACACACACACACACACACACACACACACACACACACACACACACACACACACAACACATGCGAGGGCTCAGTAATGGAGAACAGCTGTGGGGAAGCAGACAGACTCATTCATAACCCACAAAGCCTTGGTCCTAATGAAAGGGGGAGAGAGAAAATGCTGCTAGAAAAGAAGGAATTATACAAGACACATCCTCCCCAGATTATTGGAGCACATCAACCTGTTGGAAATAATACTAAAAAACGGCTCTTTGTTGTTTCTCCCACTGGTCTGCTTTGGTCATCGGGTCACAAGAAGAGCTGAATAAGACGCACAGATGAAGTTTGAGGTTTACAGGCTCAAGACTTACATTGTAACACCTGGTTCATTAGTTTGAGTCAAAAGTATACACGGTTTAATACCTGGTTTAAAGATGCATAAAAAAATAACAAGATGGAAAATATGAAATGAAAAAAAAAATCAAAAAGTAAAAAGGCGCCTTGGTATGAGGTGTAAAAAAATATATTTTTAAAATAAATAAATAAATAAAAATAATAAAATAAAATAAAAAAACAAAAGTTTAATTTAATAAAATAAAATAATAATCATAATAATAAAAAAAAATTTAGAGTCTCTTGATAAAAGACTCCCCTGGTAGGAGGTGTAAATAATTAATAAATAAATTAATAAAAATAAATTTAAATAATAATAAAAAACAAATTAAAAATAAATTAAAAGAAAAGAAATAAAGTTGCTTAATAAAAGGCTTCACTGGTATGAGGTGTAAAAATAAAATAAAATAAATAAAATAATGGAAAATTTACTAATAAAAAAATGCAAATTGTTAATTAAAATTACTATTTTTAAAAGAAGTTAAGATTTTTTATTTCAGTTGAAATTCGAGGTAATTTAGATGCCAAAAGTAAAAAAAAAAGCCTCATAAATGTGAATAGTGTAGTTAAGCAACAGATTATCTGCATTTAATGTGGGCAGATTTCAAATAACATGGTAAACAAATTTACTACAAATTTTTATTTATTTATTTTTTATGTTATGTTAAACGTGCAGTGGAAGTTACATCATGAAGGGTAATTTTATATTTAAACAAGTTTCATCCATTATTCATTTACCAGTGATAAATATTTGCTAAATGTATTAAATAGTATTTGTTTAATTATTGATTTCTTTACTATTAAAAAAGAGAATATAGATTGTGCCTCTTTACACTAGATAAAAAAATAATTATATATATATATATATATATATATATATATATATATATATATATATATATATATATATATATATATATATATATRTATGTGTGTGTRTATATATATATATATATATATATATATATATATATATATATATATATATATATATATATATATATATATATATATATGTATGTATGTATGTATGTATGTATGTATGTATGTATGTATGTATATATATATATATATATATATATATATATATGTATATATATATATATATATATATATATATATATATATATATATATATATATATATATATATATATATATATATATATATATATATATCTATATATAATAATTGGCAATTTTCAGAACATTTAATTAAAGCTGATGTTATGTGTTTTTAGTTGAAAAATAAAACACAATATCTGTATTTCTTAGAAATAAAAATTTGGCTTGGAAAATGTATTCCAATTCATAAGATTTTCACTTTATTTTACAGCAACCAATTCATGTGAAATCTGACCACAAATGGACTTGATCTGCAGCAGAAGCTCTGAAAGCACCTCAGTCTGACCTCCCAATCTGCCATGACTTCTAAACAGACTTTTTTTACAGCTGAAATTGTCTTGAGCGTGCTTATATCTGAAGTACACATCCTCAGGTTAACCAGCCTAATAAAAGCGCTGTTTAGAGTTGCCTTGCCGTTTCCGCAGACTGATTATACAGTAGAATAACCACAAAGATGAAGATTTTAAACACCAGTCATTGCAGACAGCTCCGTTTGAGCTTTACAGATAGTAATAATAAATGACATCTGATCTGTTTTGATGAATTGATGCTATTTTGATGACTTGATGCTACAGATTCGCCTGCTGTATATCTGATACCACGTTCCTTGCACAGATATGGCATCATTAACACATTATATAATCTCCGCCACTAGAGGGGGTGTATTCACAACAAACAAAGGTCGAATAAAAGTCAGTCTAATAAAACACAACATATTAAAGCCTCACTATTGTTTCCCTGTTTTATATAAAACAAACAGAAATAGAGGGTATTTCCAACTTTATTTTACTAACTGCATGCTGAATGCAAACTCAGGTTCAACGGCGCCCTTTATTGAACTGTAAATAAACAGATTTTTATAATCAAGCAAACAGTATCGAGATAATACTCCTGATATTTCGATACAGGTGTCACAAAGCTATTCTATATCACTATTTCCCCTCAACCAATATGAACTTCTCATCAGTAAATCTGAAAGGCGTCCGCACCAGGAGTTTCAGTGTTATGAAATCAGTGTGTGTTGTGGTGATGTTTTATGCTGCCCATGAGAACTGACCACAAGCAGAGCTCTTCTCTTATTAACATGCTGAGGCCATGAGGATATTGATGTGCAGTTCAGCTGGAGTTTAAGCAGTGTGTGTGTGTGTGTGTGTGTGAGAGAGAGCTTGAGGGTGAACAGACAGTGTGGTGTCCCACTGAGTGTCTTCCTGTTGGATTCTCTTCTCTTCTCATGGCCGAAACATGATCCTCCTTCCTAAAATAAAGACTGACGCTGCAGGAGCTGATGCTGAGGCAACGCTGGCCAGCTCCTGACTTACAGGCACTCCGATTTTACAGATTTAAGAGAGTTCATGATGATTATTCAATGTCCAACCCTATATCTAGCAGCAGAAACAGACAAATCCAATTAGTTCATTTTTATGAGATGGGTTTAATTAAAGGGTCACGAAACACCTAAACACATTTTTTTGAGATGTTGACAGTCATATATGTGTCCCATGCTGCTATAAACACTATTATGACACATATATTTTACTAAAAAGTGAAAACTGGTTGTTTATTTATAAATAAATTCCATCTTCCGGTTTGAAAATAAATTTTGAAACTTCGTCACGTCGATTATATCCTTGTGTAATTTCCAGCGTTTAGACCGGATGTCTGTACTGGCGGGTGCAACGTGACGTCATTGAGATTTCAGCATTAATTCATGAGAAGACTTAGGGTGCTTTCACACCTACACTTTTGTTTCGGAACGTATCTCAACTGCCCAGTTAGCACGGTTCGATTGGCATATGTGAACAAGGCTATCGCGCTCTGTTCCGCGCCAAAGTAATCGCTCCGAGATCGCTTGAATGAGGTGGTCTCGGCTCGATTGAAACGAACCCTGGAGCGGTTCGATTGCAGTGATAAAGGGATCTGATCCGAGTGCGGTTATATCACAGTGTTTTATGGATATGTAATAGGCATACGGCTATATGAAGAGAGAATTATGAGTAGGGCGGGAAGTTTCGCGAGTCTCCGGATGCCCGCAAACGAGTGATGATCTCCCGGTAATCTCGCGTCTCCCTCCCGGTCCTAGGCATCGTCGCGCACCCTTTTCACCCCTCCCCACCGCGTCTCTCCTCAGACACGTCGCGCACGCGCACCCTGTCAATCACCATTAAACCACCACCTCTCCTGACAGCTGAGCGGGACGCTGCAAAATAAACCCTGACACTCTGACCAATGTGAGGAGAGTTTACTCGCACGTGACTTGTTTTAGCTCTTTTGGTCCGATTAGAAACTTTGCAGTGTGAAAGCGAACCGCTCCAAGAGCAAAGAGCAACAGTGTAACATTTGTAATCTCTGTTTCTGAACAACTGAATCGCTTCACATGTGAAAGCACACTTAATAGTCCTTCCAGACCACCAATCAGCGCTTTCTATTGTGTATGACTTGCAACTTCATTAATATGAATGATAGGCTTCGAAGAAGAAGACGGCAGAGAGACGCCACCTTGTGTTGCCAACTGTGGATCCAAAGTGTGCCAAGAAATTATCCCCCACACCATTACACCACCACCACCAACCTGAACCGCTGATACAAGGCAAGATGGTTCCATGCTTACAAGGTTTTGACGCCAAATTCTGACCCGAGCATCCGAATGTGTCAGCAGAAATGGAGATTTATCAGAGCAGGCAACGTTTCTCCAATCTTCTATTGTCCAGTTTTGGTGAGCCTGTGTGAATTGTAGCCTCAGTTTCCTGTTCTTAGCTGACAGGAGCGGCACCCGGTGTGGTCTTCTGCTGCTGTAGCCCATCCGCCTCAAGGTTGGATGTGTTGTGTGTTCAGAGATGCTCTTCTGCAGAGCTCGGTTGTAGCGAGTGCTTATTTGAGTTACTGTTGCCTTTCTATAAGCTGGAACCAGTCTGGCCATTCTCCTCTGACCTCTGGCATCAACAAGGCATTTATGTCCATTCGCTTTTTCAGACCATTCTCTGCAAACCCTAGAGATGGTTGTGTGTGAAATCCCAGTGGATCAGCAGTTTCTGAAATACTCAGACCAACACCAACAACCATGCCACGTTCAAAGTCACTTAAATCCCCTTTCTTCCCTATTCTGATGCTCAGTTTGAACAGCAGCTGATCGTCTTGACCATGTTTACATGCCTAAATGCATTGAGTTGCTGCCATGTGATTGGCTGATTAAAAATTTGTAGCAAAGAGCAGTTGGACAGGTGTACCTAATAAAGTGGCCGGTGAGTGTGTGTATGTATATATAATGTATGATATATAATTTGAATTATGTATATCATTTTTTAAAAATATAATTATGTATATAATTTTCTTATTCTTATTATATTTTTTATTATGTTATTCTCATCTTTTTATCATATATAATTAGATTAAATAAATAAAGAAATAAAGAAAGAAAATTAACTATTTAAAAAACAAATGTTAATTAAATTAAAGTTAATTTCAGATAAATACATAAAAATGTAATTATGTATATGTAATGTATACATTTAATTATGTAAATTTATATATATATATATATATATATATATATATATATATATATATATATATATATATATATATATATATATATATATATATATATATATATATATATATATAAAATCAAGGAAAATCAAAATAATTCAATGTTGTTTTTTTCAATATCGTGCAGCACTAATTAAATAAAAGTGGTCCACATCTGGACAACAGAACGATCAAGCTTTAGTCTTCCTCACATCATCATGCAGGCCGTTATTCAATCAAATTCCAGTCAGCCTAAATCTTATCCGCTCGTCCAACATGCTTTATCACACTCAGCTCGCGGGCGATCATTAGCAGAAAAACGCCCTTTCATCAATGCCTCTGGCAGAACAGACTGGTGGAGCTGTGAAGCTGATGTTTGTGGCTCTGGGTGTGGTTGAATGATAAGCTGGCAAAGATAGTTGGCCGTATTTGAAATCTATGGCTTTTAATAGGATGGGTGTTTTCCGTGGGCCCCCGTCTGGCGTATTTGTGCAGGAGCGGCCTGTGTTGTTTTAGGGCCGTGGAGCCACACAGATTACAGACGCTGTTCCGGGTCAGTGAGAAGTCGTGCAAGTGAGTGCGCTTTTTTCCCATGGCGCTGAGAAAACTGAAGATACCAAGAAGGTGGAGCACTGAAACTGATAGAGGTAATCAGATGTGCTCATTTTATGAAGGGGAAGAAAAAACACTCACAGTTTGAGGCAGTTTGTACTTGTTTATGTGCCATTTTCGTTTTCATTTTGAGTTTTTGGTATTTGTGTTGCATGTCTTATAGAACTTTTATTTAAATTGTTTTTTTTTATTATTTTACTCTTTAATTTTTTTATTGTTTATTTTATTTAGATTTATTTTATGTCCAAAAAAATGAAAAATCTCCAGTCCAAGTAAAAAAAAAACTCAGTATTTGTACATTTTTTACATTTATGATTTTTTATTTTTTTTAGTTTTAGTAAAGTTTTAGGTAATTTTGTTGCATGCTTTAGAGAAATTTTATTTAATTTGTTTTGTAGTTGTATTAATTTACTTATTTTTAATTCATCTATTTATTTATTTATTTATTTATTAATAAATTTTTATTTAGTTGATTTTATTTTATATTAATTAATTTGATTTATTTATTTTAATTAATTTGATTATTATTTTTTTATTTACCGATTATTTTATTTTATGTCTAATCAAAAAATGAACAACTTCCAGTTCAAGTAAAAAAAAAAAAAAAAAAAAAACTCAGTTGGATTGGATTTGCATTTGTAAATTTAACATTTTCGATTTTCTTTAGTTTTAATTCAGTTTTTGGTAATTTTGTTGCATGTTTTACAGTGCTTTTATTTTATTTGTTCTGTAGTTGTAATTATTTTAATTATTCATTATTACATTTTTATGTATTTACTTGAAATTAACTTTAATTTAGTTAACATTTATTTTTGAATAATTAATTTAATTTCTTTATTTGAATGTACCTTTTTAATTGATTTTAATTTCTAATAAAAAAAAAATAACATCTTCCAGTTTAAGAGGATACTTATATATTATCATTTGTTTATAACTAATCAGATATTCGGAAGTATGTTACTATATTACATGAAATTTGTCTTTATTATATGCAAATCATCTTCAATTTTATGGTGCATTTTGGAACTTTTGATGATTGAAATACCTCGAGAACAGTTTGAGTGAGTTTGTGTTTCCATATTTTACATTTATTTTACTTTTTTTAATTTTAGTTGAGTAATTTTGTTGCATGTTTAACAATGCTTTATATTTTATATTAATTTATTCTTTAAATTATTTTATATATTTTTAATTGTATTTTAGTCTTTTTATTTTTTATTTTACTTGGCTATTTTTAGTTATCTTCATTTTACATTGTTAGTTTATTGTAATATTTTACTTTATTGTTTTAATTATTTTAAATATTTTCATTTTGACTTTTAATTTAATTTTACTCTTTATTTGACTATTTTAATTTATTTTAAATTATTTTTATTGTAGTATTTTACTTGAATGTACTATTTTACTTTTTTATTATTTTAAAAATATATTTTTAATTTGACTTCATATTTTACTATTTTATGATTTTACAATATTATTTTATTGTACTATTAAACTTTATTTTAAATTATTTTACATATCTTCTTTTTATTTTACATTATTTTTATTAAAATATTTTAATATACACTATATATATATATATATATATATATATATATATATATATATATATATATATATATATATATAGTATTTTCTTTTACTATTTTTTATTTTATTTTACTTTAGTCTTTTATTTTTTACTATTTTACTTTATTTTAATTTATAAATGTATTGTACTATTTTACCATTATTTTTAAATTTTATTTTACTACTGTATTTAATTTTACTTACAATCCAGTCCAGATCAACTCACATAACATAAATTTCCACTACAGAAATTGTACAATCAAATGTAAAATACTCTTCACCGGATAAATTAAATAAAATTAATCCAATAATAATAAAACAAATAAATAACACAAGCAGCTATTAATAAACATTTCAATGAATCAATCCACAAAACACATGTAATCTGAACAGCTCAACTATCATTTGACTTGACAATACACATCCTGCAATGCAAGTATTGCGGATGCATAAAATCTCAGTGTGTTGATGCTGTAACTCTATATTGAGCAGCTCAATCTATATTTATCACAATGAACTGACAGGACACACAGTCCTACAGTACATCCACAAAGCCATGTTTTTGTCAATTTAATTTAAAATAAAATACATCAATAAATCAATTATAACTGGTGCAACTGTTTATTAACCCCTGGTAGAAATAAAGCAATAAACAAAAGATCAAAACCCCTACATTTGACTTTAAGCAAGAGAGAGATGACATATAAAAGATCACATGCATGACATCTTGCTCCTGCTTACTGCTAATGTACTGCCAGTCATCACTTTGTTTACAGTCTGATTTGACTTATTAACCATTTAAAGGGCGTATAATCTAAAATGTTCTTCAAATGCTGTAAATACATGCAGAAAGAAGCAACAACCACACAGATGTGTCATTTAAAAACCCAATGAAGTTCCCTTCAACATGCCAGAAGAAGCATCTTGAGCACGGCATGTTTCATAGCTCAACGTGCGCTTGATTCTAAAGTGACAAATAGCTTTACTCGGGGAGGAGAAATGTCTGAAAGTGGCTGGCAGAGACCAGGCCCGGATTAAGAACTCAGGGGCCCCTGGGCATATTGTCTTGTAAGGCCCCCTACCTGGCCATATATATATATATATATATAATTTTTTTTAAGGGTATTTTAATGTATTGCTTTTACAAACTTATAGAGCATATTATTGCCATGGCATATAACGCACAATGCTTCTCCAATCCAGTTCTATGAATCTGAGTCTTTCATAATACAAACACTGATTTACTGTCTCTCTCCTCCTCTCCCTGTATTTTCTCTACTCTTCTCGTGATGAAGACTTGATTATAAACCTAAAAGTATCCGAAATCACACACACTATCTATACCTCTTCTCTCCCGTCTGTCTCCTCTTCGGGGCCTTTCTCTCTCTCTCTCTCCTTTTCTGTCTGTCTCTCACACGATGAATCCAGTCCGCGCTGCGCTGCCGTTAGCCTCCTCCGCCTGGTTAATGCTAGCTTCTCATCATTTAAAGTTACCATAACGTCTTCTTCTGTACCCTCATTCTGCTGATCATGGGTCTGTTTAAAGAAGGTGTGTATGGAAAATGCCTCAATAAAGATGCCTCCTCTCCTCTTTCTCTCTCGTTTGCTAAATCCACTTGTCCACTCATTTTTGATCTATGACAGATATAACGTTACACTAAAGTCCGCTCAGTTTAGTGCGGGTTATTACAGAACTGACGTTTCCGCGCTTGACCAATCACAGCATTCTGTTTAGTTAAAGAAAGAAAGGCAGTTTAAATATAATAATTATATTAATATGTGATCGCGATTTTTTTGCTCAGAGGAAATACAGTTGTCTGAGCAATAGTTTTTGCAAAGAGGGAGGCACCTATAATAATAAGGATAAACATTATTAAACACCCACGAGACAATTGTGACTTTATATCACATTTGCATTATTTTTAAAAAATGTTTCCTTCCTGTTCAAAATTAATATATTTCCAATCTGATATGTAATGGGGAGAAAAAAAAGTAGCACGAGTTCAGCTGATGTTGGATTCGAACCGAGTTTATGATTAATCGCGTCAAAAGACGGTGCGGGGCGCCTTACAAGATGAGCCACTGCGACTGTTATTAATGACAGCTCTATACTCATCTTGTCTCTATCAAACAGGCATCAATGGGCGTAAACCCTGAATAGCTTATTCCAACTAGATGCGCTATTTGCAATTAGCCAAAAAAGACACTCCGAAATTGTCTTTTTTTTTCTCCCCCCTCGCAGGGGCCCCTAGTGCACATGGGCCCCTGGGCCTGTGCCCATAAGGCCCATTGGTTAATCCGGCCCTGGCAGAGACTCAAAAATGTGCAGAGACGCAGCAGGGAGAATGCGTGTGGTTTGGGTTTTTTTGTTGTGAAGTGCTCTCATGTTCTCAGAACCTGCGAGCGTTACATGGAAGACACGAAAGAAAGTGTACAACGCTTCACAGCCATGATGATCACAGCTCATTACCGCCCCCGTCCGACCAACAGCTGAATTACACTCTTCATATATATATATATATATATATATATATATATATATATATATATATATATATATATATATATATATATATATATATATATATATATATATATTCGACAATACAGTGAAGTGAATAACTGTAAAGAGGAAATATTGATTCATCTTTGTGAAGAAGATAAATGATGATAACAAATTAGATAACAAATAACGATTTACTGAATAAGTAGCAGTAGTTTAAATAAAATTAAATAAAATTAGTAATATCTATAGCAAGAATCATTTTATGACATATCAACAGACTGGCTGGGCCCCAAAAGAATAATTGATTTTCATTATTTTTTTATTTATTGAATAAATTAGATGATAACAAATAATCATAAATAATTATAATAAAAAAAATACTTTATCTGTATCATTGCTCAATTATATATATATATATATATATATATATATATATATATATATATATATATATATATATATATATATATATATATTTTTTTTTTTTTTTTTTTTTTTTTTTTTTTTTTATGTCTTAGAGGATATGTTTGTTTTGAATTAATACATTAAATTCAATTAAACCAGTCTTAACACACTCTTTGGGCTTCAAAATACTCATTAAAATATTTGCTACAAAATAAAATGCTAAATAAATTCAAACAATAAAATAAAAAAATATATAAAACAAAACAAAATAAAACTAGTCATATTTATAGCAAGAATCATTGCATGACATTGTAACACTCATTGAGCCGCAAAATACTCATTAAGTATTTATTATTGAATAAATTAGATAATGATAGCAAATAATGATTTACTTTATCTTTTTCTTTGTTTGCTCTTATTTACTCTCTTAATTGTAAATTTCCTAATTTTTTCTTTTTTTTTTCTTTCTTAGAGGATATGTTAGTTTTTAATTCATACATTAAATTAAATAAAACAAGTAATATTTATGACAAGAATTGTTTTATGACATCTTAACGGACCCCAACTACTCTTTTATTATTAATTATTGAATACATTAGATAATGATAACAAATAATGATTTACTTGATCTTTTTTTACTCTTATTTTCTCTTTTATTTGTGCATTTGCTCATTTGTTTTTCTTTCTCAAAGGATCTGTTTGTTTTAATTAATACATTAAATTAAATCAAACTAATAATATAACTGGAATCACTTCACTATTTCATTAAATATTGAATAAATTAGGTAATGATGATGATTTTTTTACTTACTTTTTTATTTGTAAACTTATTCAGTTTTTTTTTTCTTTCTCAGAGGATATGTTTGTTTTTAATAATACATTTAATTTGATTTTATTCTGAGGGGATAGTGAGGAAAATTAGAAAACTATAAGACAGTCTGTCATTTTTCTTATTCTATGTATTATATACTATTACATATGGTCTCGTTAAATACCAATAAAAAATAAATAAATAAAAATAAAAACTATTTAATGCAATAAGTAGCAATAGTTTAAATAAAATAAAATAAATAAAAAAAGTGGGTCCAATCTGGTACCAGTAAGGTGTACCTAATAAAGTGGCCAGTGAGTGTATATAAGCTTAATTCAAACAAACAAATTTAGTTGAACATTACTGAATTCACTTTGCTTGTTCAAATTCAGCCTTTATAAATTGTTTACAGCCACGTACCTTTGAAAAAAATATTAATTCCAATGAATATTTCGTTTCAGTGTACTATGTATGGTCTTACGCGACTATATTTGACTTTACAAGACGAACCATAAATTTCAGAGCATTTACGCAGACTTAAGTCGTAACCTCAGGCATTTCAGCGTTCAGCAGAAAAAAATACAGTCGGAGGAGTAACACTTTACTCTTTCGGCTCACATAAAACAACCGAAAATCAGTTTGCAACCACAGTTATGCGCGTGGCAGATCCAGCAGCCGCAGCACCAGAACTGGCATGTCTGTCTGACTAATGACATTGATTTCCATCTGGAGCTTTGTCACTCCAAGTCTGCCTTTTTTTTCCTCTTTTCTCTACACAAACTGGTTGCTTTGCATGGGCACAAGTGCAGACGCTGCAGTTCTGGGGTACAATGTGCCTTTCATTTGGCCTGTTACTCCCAAACTCGGAGCACATGTGGTCCAAATATGCAGCTAACAGCTCCAACACAAACATGCCGCTCTCCATCCAGTCTGGTGCTGCCTGAACACACCACTTTTTTTCTCCTCTTGCTCTCTTTTCACTCTCTGTCTCTTTCTCGCCTTGTAGACTGTCTGACACATACGCACACACACCTATGAACACTTTCACATGCACATCCACCACCCACAACGCTTACTCTTAAAGACATAAGCATATCTGTCTCTCGAACACAAAGAGAAAGAGATAAAAGGGGGTTTTCGGTATAGCAGAAGAAGAATAAAAGTGGAATTACAGTAGTCGTCTTTAATGAGATGATGATGACAAATTAGATAAATAATGATTTATTGAATGTGTAGGAATAGTTCAAATAAAATCCAATAAAAAAAGAGAATTAAATAATACCAATAACATTTAATTATATTAGTAATATTTATAATAAAGACAATTTTATAACATCTTAACAGAACCATTGGTCCCAAAATACTCATTAATTATTAATTATTGAATAAATTAATTAATGATAACAAATTAGATAACAGCATAATGATTTACTAAATAAGCAGCAATAGTTTAAATAAAATGTTTAAAAAATAAATAAATAAATAAATAAATAAACAAACAAACACATAAATAATTAATAAATAAAATGAATAAATAAATAAATAAATAAATAAATAAATAAATAAATAAATAAATAAATAAATAAATAAATAAATAAAATGAAAATTAAATAAAATAAAACTCGCACTATTTATAACAAAAATTGTTTTATCTTAACAGACTTGCTGGGCCCCAAAATATTCATTAATTATTAAATATTGAATAAATTAAATGATGAAAACAAATTAGATAAAAAAAAAAATTATTCACTAAATAAGTAGCTATAGTTTAAAAAATGTTTCAAATATATTATAAATAAATATAATAAAATTTTTAAAAATGTAATTAAATTAAATTAAATAATTATTAAATCTAATAAAACTCATAATATTTATAACAAGAATCATTTTATCTTAACAGACTTGCTGGGCCTTAAAATACTCATAAATGATTAATTATTGAATAAATTAGATAATGATAACAATTAATAATTTACTGAACAATTAGCAATGGTTTAAATTAAATTTTAAAAATAAATAAAATTAAATATTACATAAAATTAATAATATTAATAACAATCATTTTATGACATCTTAACAGACTTGCTGGGCCCCAAAATACTCATTAATTGTTGATTATTGAATAATGCTCTGGTCAAGCTATTTGAGCTTGCAAAATTCTGTTGTACGGCGCTGCAAAAAGGGGCCGGTTTAAACAAGATTATAAGACATTTTAAAAAGCAACCGACAGATCCATATGTTAAATTTCTGTCCAGGTCATGTTTAGATCACTGGTTGGTCTTATGCAGTCAAGTGATGCGATTTCGCAGGTCAGAGTTCTGCGAAACGTGTCGCACGAGCTTGCGTTTAGCATTCGCATGTGTATGAATGGAAGTCTATTGGGGAGAAAAGTCCAGTGTGACCGCAGCTTAAATTAGATCATGATAACAAATGATGACAACAAATGTTGATAACAAATTAAATAACAAATAATAATCTACTCAATGAACAGGCAATAGTTTAAACAAAATAAAACAAAAAAATACAAATAACAAAATAAAACTGGTTATATTTATAGCGACAATAACATTATGACATCTTAGACCCAAAGTTCGGCCACAAAATACCACTAGTATTCACCCATTTGCCAGTAAGATGTTTTTAATAATTTAAAATGTCATATAATTTAAAATACAGGACATACAGCTCAGAATAAATTAGTCATTTCATTTTTGCACATATATAAATGTTACACGACAAAAAACTCAACTATTTAGTCTCCACTTCACTTCCAAATCTGCAATTGCCTCTCTGAATATCACACTAACTGTACCCAAAAAAAAAAAAAAAAAAACTAATATTACTAATACTTCTCTTCTTAGACTTTACAGACCTGAAACTTGCCTACAGCACTTATTCATTGTTGCTCTTAGTTGTGTAAATTGCTTCCTTGTCCTCATTTGTAAGCAGCTTTGGATAAAAGCGTCTGCTAAATGACTAAATGTAAATGTACACTTAATGATGATAGAACAATATTGCACCCATATTTTTGGCTTTATGTTCTCCCAAAAGTGATGTAAAAGTAGAAGCTTTACTCATAACATTTAACATGCTTTTAATGTTTGTAAAGTCTTCTTTTCGTTAAACAGAAAATATTCAGGAGGGGACACAATTCTGACTTCAACTGTTTATTAAAACATAAATCATTTACAATAAATATTAATTAAATGTCCTCCAAAAGCCAGAGGACGCTCTTAAGCAAAACTCCAAATACCCATAAAGAAGAAACCCAGGAAATCTCTATAGAGCTTGTTGAATAAACGGTATTTAATGCTATATATTGATACTAAAATCATAATTTCCACATTTCATTGTATTAAATTATCATGGTGAAATGGTTATGGTTAGGTTTGGGGTAACGTTAGGCATTTATCAATACAAGTATTGACCATTTTGAGGAATGTAAGCAATAATAATGGTCCTACACTGCAAAAAAAGGCTTTTCTTGCTTAGATTTTTTGTCTTGTTTCTAGTCTAAATATCTAAAATTTCTTATATCATAAAGCATTTTCTAAACAAGCAAAACATATCGTCTTGTTTTGAGAAATAATATGCCAATATTAAGACAGTTTTTCCTTAAAACAAGCAAAATAATCTGCCAATGGGGTAAGCAAAATAATCTTGTTTTTTTTTTTTTTTGACTTAAGATTATTTTGCTTACCCCATTGGCAGATTATTTTGCTTGTTTTAAGGAAAAACTGTCTTAATATTGGCATATTATTTCTCAAAACAAGACAATATGTTTTGCTTGTCTAGAAAACTCTTCTTGATTTAGGAATTTTTTGATATTTGGACTAGAAACAAGACAAAAAATCTAAGTAAGAAAAGCATTTTTTTGCAGTGTAATGTATTACCTGTATTGCATTTTTGATTTCCATAGCTTTCATGAATCCAAAAAGTCCACATATTGATAAATAATGTTATCAGGTGGTTCCCAACCTTCCCTTAGTCGAAACACTCAGGGAAGGTTGGGAACCACCTGATGACATCCACTTGTGGCAGACAGCTATACCAAAGGAAGCACAAAAGTAGGTGTATGTCACAATTATGGGGGGTGTTTTAACATTAAGATATGATTGAATTGCCTCTTGTTACAGTTATGAAACAGTTTGGCAACAAGCAGGAAATGTTCAAGGGCCAATGACATGACCACATTGAAATGGTCGACACAACTACACTCATACAAGTATTTATGACATTAAGGATTCACAAACATTGTTTTGTTTAGCTGTAAATACACGATGTTTACAACCTTAAATATGTCCAATCTTAAAAATACATATATCTGAGAGCGTGACCTCTGAAAGCTCACTGTGAAGATCTTGGATTTGGCTTGTAACCATGTTAAAACATCCACATTTAGTCACCGTGCAAAGGCCAAATGATTGTGATTAATTGGTGACATAAAACAGCTTTAAAATGCCTGCGAGAGCTGTCTCTTTAAAATAATCCTTTCCAACTGAGATGGAACTAAATCTGCACTACATTCCCAACACAAAACACATGTATCACACTCTCTGTCTGCATGACAAATGGGAGCAATACAAAGACAAAAGTACAGACGTGGAGTTTAGTATGTTTATGGACTATTTAACTAAAGCAATGTTGCATTCGCAAAAAGTAGTTCAAACATTTTAAGTTATAAGCTAAATTACGCTTAATTTGTAATGATCCTAGATGGATTTGAGATGCTTTCAAATTTTTTGTCAGGACATTTGAAGACATTTCATTCATTCATTCATTCATTTTCTTGTTGGCTTAGTCCCTTTATTAATCCAGGGTCGACACAGCGGAATGAACCACCAACTTATCTAGCAAGTTTTTACGCAGTGGATGCCCTTCCAGCCGCAACCCATTTCTGGGAAACATCCACACACACATTCACACACATACTCATACACTATGGACAATTTAGCCAACCCAATTCACCTGTACCGCATGTCTTTGGACTGTGGGGGAAACCGGAGCAACCGGAGGAAACCCACGCGAAAGCAGGGAGAACATGCAAACTCCACACAGAAACGCCAACTGAGCTGAGGCTCGAACCAGCGACCCATCGACCTTCTTGCTGTGAGGCGACAGCACTACCTACTGCGCCACTGCTTCGCCTTGAAGACATTTACTTCAAGTAATATTGTCATATTATCTAAAGCTAGTATTATGTTCTGTTTAATACAATCAATAAATAAATGAAAGCAACCAAATGAATATCTTAGCATGCTTTCACACTTGGTTCAGTTGCCTGGGCCGTACCCAAGTTCGATTATCCCCCCTTGCCACTTTCTCGACTGGTTTGTGTTCACTGCGTCTTTTCTTCCATTTGTAACCCTGGTACGCTTGCGTCATCGAGCTGCTGTTTTGTGTATGACTGTTGCTAGGTGATGACTACGAAAGCAAATCGTCGAAATCGAAAGACCTACGCATATCATGGTCATTCTGCTTTTTCTGAATCTTTTGGTTTTGGACATACAGAAAGCGACTCGTGTATATCTGCGGACAAAACATTATAAACTTCCACACACACGTGAATGAACGTTATGAGAATGAAAGTTTGTTGTACAGTTGGTGGTTTTCTGGAAGAGAACCGGACCAGGGTTTGCGCAAACTGTACCCCAGACACCTTAGATGTACTCGGGTACGGTTCATGGATGCGCACCCTAGTTCAGAAGACATGTTCATACTAGCTCCATCAACCACTCTGACATCAGACTAACCCGGGTGCGGACCAAAAGTGCTAGCGTGAAAGCAGCATGGAGCATTATCCAGCTGAAGAATTTGCCCTCTTCTGTGGTTTATAATGTAATAGGCTGCACAAATGTCTTGATAACTCGGGCTGTTGATGTTGTCATCTACTCTGCAGATCTCTCGCACTCCCCCATACTGAATGCAACCCCAAACCAGTTTTTCCTTCACCAAACTTGACTGATTTCTGTGAGAATATTGACTATATTTTGGGATGCAGTTCAACAGATGATTCATCAAAAAATAAAAAATAATAATAAAATAAAATAAAAATTGACCTTCTGCCACTCTTACAATTGATCAACTAATAGTCAAGTTATTATGTGCTTCTCTTACAACTGGGACCCACGACAAGACTTTTGTCAGGTAGTGTAGATTCCCTTTAATTCTCATGGAAAGTTTCCTGCCTTGAAATGCCTGTACATTTGCGACTCCAGCTATAACATAAACTTTATTGAGATTGACAAAAATGTTGCACTGCATCAATATTTTTACTATTTAGTACATCTGATTGGTCAGATTTGATTTAACAAAGCCATGTACGCGGCACACAAATGATTGGTGCATAAAGTTGATTTAATGTTCTGCATTTCTCTGCAATACGTGATACTGATACTGATATTGCGATTACTGTTTTGATATATCATGCAGCCCTAATATCTGTAAGTAGTTATTTCGGATTTGGCTAGATTTGTCTTTAATGACTCTGTAAACAAAACAAAATAAAAAAAAAAGTTTTGAAATCAATTGTTCAGAGCCGATT
Source organism: Danio rerio (assembly GCF_049306965.1). Taxonomy (NCBI): domain Eukaryota; kingdom Metazoa; phylum Chordata; class Actinopteri; order Cypriniformes; family Danionidae; genus Danio; species Danio rerio. The sequence continues at coordinate 51,264,481 of NC_133193.1, read as the reverse complement.
ACACCCAGACCTTCTCATGCGACTCCAAGCCATAAGACTTGTTCATTGAAAAGTAGCCCCTTTTTTCAGGTTCACAAGAATGAGCTGAAAGACTGTGAGAGAAAAACAGAAAGAAGAGAGAGAGAGAGGAATAGGTAAATCTAGACGCAGACAGACTGTTTCCAAAAGTGTGTGGGACGGCGGCCAGTGGAGCTCACAGCAGCCAGATGCTTGACAGAAACAATGAAATTTCAGATCATTCTATAAATACTCCAACCAGATGGCTTTCATAAATATCAGAGCGTTATTAAGCTGTGCCACAGATTATGCCCTGCTTATCAACCAGTCAGCGATTAATAACCTTACAAATGACAGGCTAGCTATTAGAAACAGAACGTCCAGTCTGGGAGAAGGCCGAGGCTAATATAGTTCAAGTCAAAATTATTTGCTCTCCTGTGATTTTTTCTTTTTTTAAATATTTGCCAAATGATGTTTAACAGAGTAAGGAATTTTTTACAGTATTTCCTATAATATTTTTTATTCTGGAGAAAGTCTTATTTGTTTTATTTTGGCTAAAATAAATATATATTTAAAATTATTTTAAGATCAATTTTATTAGCTCCTTATGCCCCATTCACACGGGGCTTCAGCGTCAACGGTTGACAGAAGGTGTGTCTAAAGTTGGGGCTGATGCAATCATCATAGCAGCATTAGCCAATGAAATTAGTCAGCAATAGGCCACAGTCAGAGCTGGTGTATTTGCATACAGCAATCTGATTGGCCGACGCTTCCGTTGGCGCTTGAAAAGTTGAGCAAGTCCCAACTTCTCCAGTGAGCAACGCCTCGAGATCGGCGCCGACGCATCTACAATGCAGTTCGGCAACGCCTGACGTCACCCATTCAAAGTGAATGAAAAGCATTGACGCTGACACCTCGTGTGGATGGGGCGTTAAGTACAGCACAGGCTCATTCTGAAAACGTAGCCCTATTTACATTTCTGGAGATCGTGAATTATGTAGCTGGAGATACGTATGGCTGCATTTCATCTTTAAAATGAAAACTATAAGGCGGTTTGACGCCGTTTCTTTTCACACTGACCGCTTACCTCCATGTGAACGGCTTTCCTGCTGTTGCCAGCTTGTCCAGTGGCTCACAGTGTACATCAGCAAAGTTGAGACACAGAGTGGAGTTGACCATGGTGACGGGGTCCGAGTCTGGTGAAGAACGGTTCCAGAAAGCAGGTAAGACAAAAACAAAAGTCAAAAAATAAAATAAACAAGTAAAAAACAGGGTGAGAATGTGGTAAAATCTGAAAACATGGTAAAAATAGGCCGAGGTCTTTTCTTTTTCTGGATTGCTTTTTAAAACACTGTCGGTTGGGTTTAGGGAATAGGGTGGGTGGAGTAATCGGTCGGTTGGTCAGTCAGAAAAAGAGTTAACAGCGGCCTCTGGTGGATTTATGCAATAACAGCAGGTGCAAATGGCACTCGCGAGAGAACTTGAGATCTGAAAAGCGCACACAGTGGCCTCCTGTGGATTCACAAAAACTGCAAAAAACGTAGCTCCTGGGATGTATTTCGCGATTTCCATTAATGTATGCGAATTGTACGTTTTCAAAATATCTTTTTGTCAATTGTCTAAAGAACAAAATCACTGTTATTCAACAATTTGCCAAACTACCCTACCTTTAAATGTCACTTTAAGCTGAATACTAGTTTCTTGAAAAATATTAGGGGTGTCAAAATTAATTGTTTCTTCAGTGCACCGCGATGCAGATGGGAACAATTCGGTATCGGTTCAGAAATAGATCATAACCGGTTATTATGTACAGACGTCATTTATCTCCTATGCGCGATGTCGCAGTAGAATACTATGGCGAAGGAGGCGAGGGCGACTAAATAAAACACTCCTACTACTTACAAGGTAGATAATTACGCACAATTCAACTGCTAGCGAGTTTGCTGGAAAGTCTTTCGTTGACACTGAAGAAGGGACAGCACACGAGCCGCTGTTTCACTACTAGCGCTGGCCTGTTTGTGAGGTAACCTTTCCTCTCTTCTTGGCTGTTAAAGCGATTCTTGTGAATCCAGACACAAGTTGCGAGTTTTCTCCACAGTGTATATTATGGATTACCTGTGATAACCGCGTATTATTTGCATATAACTGTATTATTTGACCGTAACTGCTGCTGTTCTTCCCGCGTCACACACCAGTGAACACAGCGCTTTAATTTCTGAAGCCAAGCGCAGCCCTTTCTGTTGAGCAGTCGAAGACAATGACGAATCATAGGGGTGTAAGACAGCACTCAAAAAGAAAGCGGGATAATATTCACATTAGTTTATTTACTATAAATGCTCATGTTGCTCTGTGGATGTATTGGAGATTGTTTGATACATTCAAAAAGAGTGTTTTCTTTGAGCAGGTAAAATTGAAGGTAAAGTTCATATATCTTACTGCTTGTATTAAAAGACAACACTGTATTACAAATAATATATATAAATATTAATATATTTATAGATTTTAATAAAAATAAAAAAAAATCTTGGTTTGTGAAGAAAAAATCTAATTATGTATGAAAAGCATCGTCAATGCACCGTGATGTACCGAGATATCGAATTGAACCGAATCGATGTCATGATAACCGTAACCGAACCGTGAGACCAGTGTAGATTCACACCCCTAAAAATATCTTGTTAAATATTATGTGCTGTCATCAAGACAAAAGAAATCAGTTATTAGAAGAGAGTTATTAAAACTATTATGTTTAGATATGCGTTTCAAAAATTCGTTAAACAGAAATTGGGGAAAGGATATAGAGGGGATATAATAATTCTGACTTCAACTGTACAGTGTGTTTGGCTTTAGTGTTTGTGACGCACTGAGGTATTCCGTTGCTCTTGCTAAAAAGCTCCTCAGGGAGCAGCTTGTGTTTTTCTTTGCTGAACTTGTCTGTTGGAGGTATTTGCAGACGTATATGTGAGTGACACACGCTGTAAAGGTTCTACAAGCTCTGTAAAGGCAGCGCAGGCTGAGGTCATGAGCGTTGGGTTTCAGCACACAGCAATATAAAACCACACACTCTACATGGGGTTTGTCCTTCGAAATCTCGAGGGCCAACCGTCAATATGTCTGTCAAGGAGTCAAACTTTTTAGGTGCAGTTGGGTCAAAGATTGGCAGTTTTCCAACAAATATGTAAGAAAATTATTTAAATGTTTAAAATAAAATTCCTCAAAGAAAGAGAGGAAGACATTTGGATGTTTCACCTTCAACGGCGCATAAGAGATTCAAGAAAATCTGGAGGAATTTCAGCGCATAAAGGACAAGGGCGCAAGCCTAAGCTGAACAACTGTGATCATCGATCCCTCAGGCAAGGCTGCATCAACAATCCTCATTCATCTATAAGCGATATCACTCAGGACTACTTTAGCAAAACTTTGTCAAGTACCACAATGCATACATCAACAAATGCCTGTGAAAACTGTACTGTGCCAAAAGGAGGCCCTACAGTATGTTAACAGTGTCAAGAAGCCCTGAAGACTTCTCTAGGCTTAGAGGCATGTCGGATTGACCATCACACAGTGGAAACATACTGTGGTCAGATGAATCAGTATTCCAGGTATTTGTTTGGGAGACATGGATGTCATGGACTCCAGACCAAAGAAGGAAAGGATCATCCAGACTGTTACCAGCAAGTCCAAAAACCAGGGTCTGTCATGGTATGGGGTTGTGTCTGTGCCCTTGGCAATGGTAACTTGCACTTCTGTGATGCACCTTTAATTCTGAAAAGTACATTGAGATTTTGGAGCACAATATGCTGCCTTCTTTTCCAGGGACTCCCATTATATTTTCACAAGACAATGCAAAACTACATTCTGCACACATTACAAAGTCCTGCGGTGGAGGAAGAGGATACAGGTACTTGACTGGCCTGCCTGCAGTCCCGACTTGTCTCCACTTGAGAATATGTGGCACATTTTAAAATCGGACAGTACTACTATTAAAGTTTATTAAAATATTAATGATAACAGAACATGTGTTGCTCTAGAAATATATATTTTATTCTGGCAAGAATAAAAGCAAAAAAAGTCAAGTGGTGCTCGCTGCAGAGCCATTTGAGGAGAGGTGAGCTCCAGAGAGGGGGAGCTTAAGCTTGAGCTCCACCTTTTTTGCACTTCTTCTACGAGTGATGTCACTGGGGGTAGGGTTAGGGGTGGGGTTGGTGTACGCATTAAAACAGCTTACAGGAGGAGGAGCGACAGCTCATGCTCCCCCTCTCTGGAGCTCACCTCTCCTCAAATGGCTCTGCAGCGAGCACCCTCTCAAAAAAGTACACACTAAAAAATACTGAGCCCACTCCACAATTCACACCATTACTGTCTGGCTACTTTCTATCCTGTACTTATGCTAAAAAAACAATGATACAACATTCCTGACCAATAAAGCCTGGAAAAACTGTATCAGTATTTTATAGACTGATTAAATATTTCTTTCCAGTTCTCAAATAAATAAATTGTTAATTCATTTTAGTTTTAACTGTACCTATAAATGGTGGAAAAACACATTCTGTAATTGTGTACCTGGGTCTCCACTTTTGCCATGCCCTCTTTTGGTTTTAACAAACTTAACCCCCAGGTTTTTCCAAATGCCACGCAAATTGTTCGCTCAAGTCTCAAAAAAAAAAAAAAAGTTCGCTCTGTCAGCCGAAATCATGGCTGTTTCTCAATTCCAAGAACGCAGAGAACGGACTTGTATTCTTGTGGAGAGCGGTCTTGCCAGGTGTCCTCTGAAGAACGAACTCAGGAAACCGCGAGGGCAGAGAATGCGTCCTTTGAGAAATGGGAGGCTGCGTTCTTCCTGATGGTCATGTGACCTTCACGCGTTTTAAATGTAAATTATTAAACATTACAGCATTCATACAACGATTTATTGTTTTTTCCCTTTTCAAAATAAATACTTTGCATAAAAACATTATCAATATACTCTGCACAATATAAATAAAACGGATTTTAATATGAATTTCAGCAAACAAACACCCTTAATGTGTTTATTCCTTTATTAAGATGTCCATGGTGATGTTTACTTTCACCGTTTCATTTAGGGAAACTCCTGAGGTAAATATCTATGAACTTTAATAAGTAATCTAGATAAAATGCAGCGCTTCCCACTTCCAGTCGCAATGACTTCTGGGACTTCCAGAGCGAGTTCGGTGCTCAAGTCTGCATCGGTGCGTCCTCGATACCAAGAACACTTTCGGGAAGTTTCACGCGTTTTACTTGCGGTCTTGAGTATTGGAACTGAACTTAGGCAGCTGATGATGACGTTTCACGAGAACACGTGGATGCAAGACCGCTGAAGAACGCATATTGAGAAACAGCCCATGTCTCGCGCACCCAACGGGAACCTCCGCAAACAGAGCGATGATGTCACATTCGCCACGCCCACTCAAGCGAACTAGCGAACACGTCGAGTATAAATCAAGCTTAAGTGTTGTGAAAAGGAATGACAACATTACAAGGTGGTAAATGCTTTACTGTCCCAACTTTTTTGAAATGTGTTGCACGAAACAAAATTGAAATACGAGTTTATTTGGAAAAAATTAAAAAAATTTAAAATAAAAACCACGAGAAACACTTTAAATAATGTTTGTTGTATTGTCTGCTATGTTGTACTGTCTTCTTTGTTGTTGTTTTTATGCCAAGGACCTTATTTATTTCTTTACTAATCGATTAGGTTTAGATTTATCTATACATCTTCAGAAATGACCTAGTATCATTTGGAGTGGGTATGCTTTTTTTCGTCATTATTTATCTGTGTTGCATCCAAAACTGTGCTTAGCTATAGCAGCCTTAGCCTTGCTTCCACAGTGAATTTAGCCAAGCTGTCAGCTCACACCATGACCGGTCTCTCTCTTTTTTTTATCTCTCTCTCTTTCTCTCTCTCTCTGAGTCCAGCTGTTTCCTGAAGCAGTAGCGTTTGTGTCCCAGACCTGTCTAGCATTCCCCATTCAACATGCTACTGGTCACCTCACAGCACTTCCTGTTTGCGTTCAGTCATTTCCTGTTCTCTCCTTGCAGGGGAGTCTGTTGGTTTTAGCGAAAACCCTCTGTGAGGCTGGAGAATAGAGGGGGAAATAAATCCCACAAGTTTCCTCTCTCTCTGTCTGTCTTACACAATAGTGTCTGGGATCTGGAAGCGTGCTCTGCTGTACACGCTCTGCAAAATCACATGTTGTTTCATTCATGAGAGGAATTTCAGAATCAACAACAACCCTGTAAAGCGGTGGTAAATGCTGAGTCGCTGATTTAACGAACATGATATATAATAGCTGATTACCGCACATTACATGACCTGTTTTTTTTATTTACTCATTCTTTGCGTCATCCGATAAATTTAGCTGCCTACGCTGCGATTTTTTTAAACTTTTACTAGTCATCTCAACTTACATCAATCAAATTGACTTCAAATATTAAGTTAAACTGTGCAGCAACCACCTGGATGACGCTACGGCAGCCATATTTCGCCAGACCGCACACCACACACCAGCTGATTGGTGGAGAGGATTCAGAGTGATGAAGACGATTATGATATGGGGATGGGGGACAGAGGTCAGTGGGCAAATTAGGCCAGGATGCTAGGGTTAAACTTCCTCTCTCTAGTTTTTTTAAACAACCACAAAGTAGAGATCTGCGCGGGACTAAATTTGGAAACCCGCTCCCGCCCACATCCACCAGGTTTTAGCCCGAACCCGACTGCTCCCGCTTATATTTAGCATTTGTTGTCCCGCTGCCTGACCCGCTCCGTTTTCTACCCGAAACCGAAAACCACCCAGCTATACAGAGTCCAGACAGCCAATAACAAGGTGTCTGTATAAACACACACACACATAAGCACCAAGCAGGCAAGCACACACACACACACACACACACACACACACACACACACACACACAGCATCGCGCTGTCTCATTTACACACATACATATTCGGAAATTTATTCCCGGGCCACAGAAATCTGGTCGGGTCCCGCGGCTGTCCAGTTTTCTGCAGCACGTGAATAAATTTCCGAATAAAGCGCAAGAGTGGTCGGTAACTGGTTTAATTTTGGACGGGAGCGGGCCATCTAGCAATATCGCTCCCGACTCCCGAGCGAGCACGCGTATGTATGTGTGTAAATGAGACAGCGCGACCTCAGCAGACCTCTACCACAGAGAGTCAGAACCTCGATTTAACCTCTCATCCGAAAGACGGCGCTCACTGAGCAGTATATAGTCCCCTTCACTATCCTGGGGTGTTAAGACCCACATTTTGAAGGTCATATATTAACCCACATATTAAAGGTCGCAAATAATGTTCGGCTTCTTGCTCAGACTGATAATTTCACATAAGAGATGGATATTAGAGCCATGGGTATTTGTTTTGTTTTGCTTGTACATTGCCTTGCATTTTATAAATCAGAATTTCAGATAAAAATCTTTATAAGAAGTCAGCTATACACTTTATTATATCAGCATTTAATTTTCAGGTCTAAATTTAATAATAATAATTCCTTCCATTTATTTAGTGCTTTTCCGGGCACTCAAGGCGCTTTACATAATGGGGGGGGGGGGGGGTAATGGGGGCGACGGCAGCCATTTTGCGCCAGACCGTACACCACACACCAGCAGATTGGTGGGGAGTAGACAGAGTGATGAAGCCAATTATGATATGGGGAGGGTTAGGAGGCCATGATGGACAGAAGCCAGTGGGCAGATTTGGCCAGGATGCCAGGGTTAAACCCCTACTCTTTTTCGAAGGACATCCTGGGATTTTTAAAGACCATAGAGAGTCAGAAGCTCTGTTTAACGTCTCATCCGAAAGACGGCGCTCACTGAGCAGTATAGAGTCCCCGTCACTATACTGGGGCATTAGGACCCACACAGACCACAGGTTGAGCGCCCCCTGCAGGCCTCACGAACACCACTTCTAGCATTTTTTTAAGATGCAATAATCTAGATTGCATTTATTTTTATACATATACAGAATAATACGGTTTATATACATTTATCATCAATTAATGTCATGATATCTTGATTTAAGAGTAGAGAAATCTATACCTGTTTAATTTATGTACAGTACAGTACGACTGACTAATGCGTATCGCATTAAGTTCATTAGTTTGTGTTAAAACTGATCCTAATGGATGGAAATTCTGTGCAAGTTAAACCCATAAATCTGAAGATTTGGCTCCAACATATTTCAGAGAGACTGCTGGCCATTCTGAAGGCTGTTCCAGCGACTGAAGCCAAACTGTCTGTTGCTCTCAGAAGTGATGAAGAAAGTAGGTACCATTAACCCAGCGGGGTGTTGAGCTGCTGGAGCTGTTAATGTTCAGCCGGTGACAGACAGTGTTGTTCAGACCACACGTCTTACCGAGAGATGCTATAAACAGAAGCTGGAAATTTGCTAAGAGAGAATTCTAAATTGAGGACTTCAAATACACTCTCCCTTGATAAAAGGCCTGCAATTGTGATTATCAGTGTTCAGTCGTTTATTAAAGTCCACATAAAATCAAAACTAACCGAATTGATTTTATTAGCTCACATTTCTAGTTGTCCCTTGTAATCTAAAATCGAAATCTGAAAATGCACTTCCTGTTTGTTTACAGTTAAATTCTCAGATTAGATCAGTCTGAGGTATTGGGCGTGGATAACACGCTTAACCACGCCTCTCCAGCTGTCCGTTTTGACAACAAACAGAAATGGTGAGCAGGAGGATTAGGTTAGGTTGTAATAACTCTCCCCAAACCCTTTTCCCCATCTTTCTGAATGAAATGCCTACTCCAATCAAATCACAGTAGAAAAAAAAGCCACACCCACTGCTTTCTCATTTAATATTCTGTGTTGAAACTGTCACAATATATATATATATATATAAAAAAAAAACAGTTGCAGTTTCCGGGTCATGTAGACTATTTCAGTGTGTTGATGTGCTTCCAACTGAAACTGAATATTGAGTAGGGGGCGGAGCTTTCTTTTAGCACATCATTCACTAATAGTAAACTAACGATAAGATAGGGTGTTAATATGCAACTGCTATGGTAAACATCAGGTTGACATCAACAGAAGGACCACAACGTCAAAAACGAACGGTCAGACTTTGATTGAAGATTACCAAAACAAAATTTTTAACTTGAATGGATTCATTATTCAGCTTAATAACAACAATGTGCGCTAGCAAAATGAACATTGTAAATTTTGATCTCACAAAGACTTTAAATCTGGCACACACAAATCTGATGTCAAAAAAAAAAAATCACCTCATGTCAGCTGAATTTGGACGATTCAGCTGTTTTGATTGAATCGTTTGAATGTGCGATTGAATCACATGTTAAAACATAGAATTGCTGCCACCTACTGGTGGCGTTAGTGTGATATACTGTATGTTTATTATTCATCCATTCATTTTCTTGTCGACTTAGTCCCTTTATTAATCCGGGGTTGCCACAGCGGAATGAACCGCCAACTTATCCAGCTAGTTTTTACACAGCGGATGCCCTTCCAGCCGCAACCCATCTCTGGGAAAGAATGTTTATTATGTTTTTCTATAAAGCGCCTAACCACACTGTAAACGATTTTTGTAAGTTACACAGCATTTAACTGTAATATGAACTGTATTTTACTGTAGGACAGTTAAGCAGTATGCGAATGTATTAAAGTCACGTTGTGAAAATTACTGTATATTTTACAGTAAGATATGCCATACTGTAAATACACATACACCAACATAAATGGTGCTGCATATACAGTAGTTTTGCTGTAATTGATTTACAGTAAGTTCCCGGCGAACTGCATCCAGTGCGTAACTGTAAATTCAACAGGAAATTGTTAACAGTGCAGCCAATACCAGCATTAAGAAGTCCTCAAAATAAAATCTAATCATTATCTGGAAACAAAAATCCCCCAGAAGAACCAAGAATGTGGTCAATATTAGTGATGACAAACCAGCAAACAGTTTCAACCTAGACCCACGTCATCTGACCCCAAAACAACACGAGTCAATATCTACAGAGCGTAAGAATGACTGTTTATATGAAGGCTGGCAGAGACATCAAAGCGGCGTATAAATGCGATGGTCAGTAAACAGATCAGCCCTGAAGTGCACACTACACAGGCTGAGATGCAGGAGGTGGAGCCAGAGTACAGTCGTCTGTCAAACGGAGCATGTTTGTAACAATTAGGCTGATGCCAGATAGCGGCGTTATCACAGCTCCCCATCACACTCGCTGTTTATCTTTAATTGCAATTTGGAAAGAACTTTAGTACAATTAGGCCTGGGAGTGGCTCAGCTTACCCTGCCCTAAACAACAGTGCTGTTTTGCCAACTTTGCACGCTGAAGGACTTTCTGAGAGAGAGATAAAGGAACCGTTTCACCAGACTTTGAACATGCCATTTTTTTCTTTGTTCCAAAAACCTCTTGATAATTACAGCCATCTAGTGGAGATTTAGTCCAGTATATATATATATATATATATATATATATATATATATATATATATATATATATATATATATATACACACACATACACATATAGAAATATATATATATAAATACATATATATATAAATACATATAGAAATAAATATATATATATATATATATATATATATATATATATATATATATATATATATATATATATATATAAATACATATAAAAATATATATAATATATATATATATATATATATATATATATATATATATATATATATATATATATATATATATATAAATACATATAAAAATATATATAATATATATATATATATATATATATATATATATATATATATATATATATATATATATATATATATATACACACACACACCCAAATGTATATGTCATAGAAAAATATTAAATACAAATTTAAAAAAAGAGGAAAAATCAAGAGAAGCAAAAACATTTAATTTTTTTTTTTTTTAATTTGGCAGGTTAAGACTTATTTATTTTTTTTTTTTTGCAATATTTTGCTGAAATTTAATTGTATTATCTTTCAATTTCTTAATATGTTTGATGGCTAAAATATAATTTTAATAAATATATCTGTTTAATAAATCAGTTTTGTTTAATTGCACCAAAATACTTACTGTATATATATATATATATATATATATATATATATATATATATATATATATATATATATATATATATATATATATATATATATATATATATATATATACTTATTATAATGCCTATATTCACAGTGAGAGATCAATAAAAATAATAATTTTTAAAATGGGGTGTACTCAATTATGCTGAGCACTGTATATATAAATATATGTGTATATATATATATATATATATATATATATATATATATATATATATATATATATATATATATATATATATATATATATATATATATATATTTTAGGGAAGCATGATATTGAAAAAATGTGACATTGCAATATTTTGTTTTGCTGTGATATATGTTTTGATATGGATATAATTTCACCAGATGATTTAAACAGCTCTGTTTGGATCGATTTCATTAATTGAGATAAACTGAGACGTTAAAGTCTTTTTCTATGCAGTGCATCTGCATAAATTATAATAAATTATAAGCAAAAATCAATAAGTAAACAGGGCTTATGGTTTTCTGGAGAGTCTAACAGTATTTAAGTACTTGAATTGACAAGTAAATTAATACATAATAATATCTAATAAATAATCTTTTAATCTTTAATAAATTATCTAATCCTGCGATGTGACCTGTGCGGAAACACACATTGCGATATTGATGCTCAAATGATAAATTGTTCATCCCTGATAAATGTATAGTATCAGATGATATACAGTGAAACCTAATATAAAAATAATAAACAATTACATTAGACAATGATCTACATTGTAAAAATAAATGAAAGTATATGTGTAATGCTTTACAGTTGAAGTTTTATTAAGTATACTTTATGGAAAAATGCTATTTTAGTCTTTCACATACTTTGTGAATATGACATTACTACTACTAATAATACTATTACTAATAATAGTAATCACTCTTTTGATATCAGCTGCCATACTTTTAAGTATTCCATGTAATCAAAATTGACTCAACATATTTAGCATATTTAGCTTTTTATGATTTAATATTATATAAATTATATATAAAATGTGATAATATTTTTAGAAGAACTTGATATAAGACATTTTTGTATCCTGAAATGTAAAAAAAAAATAATAATCCATGGTTTTGAAAACATTTCATATTCATTAATAAATTCATAATTATATCAATTGTAAATCCTATGCACGATTGCAGGTCATATTAACTTAATAAATAGTTCAGTCGCCTCACAGTAAGAAGGTTGCTGGTTCGAGTCCCGGCTGGGCCAGTTGTGATTTTTGTGTGGAGTTTGCATGTTCTCCCTATGTTGGTGTGGGTTTCCTCCGGGTGCTCTGGTTTCCCCCACAGTCCAAACACATGCGCTTATAGGGGAATCTAATAAACTAAATTGGCCGTAGTGTATGAGTGTGAATGGGAGTGTATGGGTGTTTCCAGTAATGGGTTGCAGATGGAAGGACATTCGCTGCGTAAAACATATGCTGGATAAGTTGCCGGTTCATTCCGCTGTGATGAGCCCCGATGAATAAAAGGACTAAGGCAAATCAATGAAACTGAACCCAAACAAATCAGTAAATACAGTAAAGTTGGTTAGATAATTACAGACTTCTAGCTTTCGTCAGAAAAACAAAACTGTGAATCAGCATCTCAGCAGAATGCAGGTGAGTAAACTGAACTCAGGTTGTTATTTCTCTCCGAATAAACTCATTTCAACCTATTTTCCGCTAAGGAAGAAAAGCAGGTGCCTTTTGACCTGCTAATCCCATTAAAAGCCAACCCAACAGGCCTTATCGGATCACATGAGATGGGAATTTGTGGCCAGGAAGAAATGTGATTGTTTTTTATTGTTGTTATTTCTCCATGAGATGGTCGGAGTCCTTCACACAGAAACACATCTGCTAGAATCATCGGCGGCTCGAGCAGTAAAGACTCCTGCAGTTGGAGGTCTCTCTATCATAAATCTATACTGCGCAAACAAGGCCATATCTAGATCTTTGTGAACTTCTGAAGAGCCGACAATGAGCGAGCAGTGAAGCTTCATTCCTGATAACGATTATTTGGCCTTGTGTTTATGATGTGCCACGCAGCGTCTGGAGGGAAGGAGGCTGGAATATTAGAAGGGCTTTGACTGCCATCTGCTGGACATTATCTGAAAATACAATATGGCAGCATTAACCAAAAAAACATCAATATTTAGGCCTATATATAGGCACAAAGAGTTGAGGTCAGAATTATTACCCCCCGTTTTTTTTCCTTTTTTTTCTCAATTTCTTTTAAACAGAGAAGATTTTTTTTTTCAACACATTTCTGAACATAATAGTTTTAATAACTCACCTCTAATAACTGATTTATTTTATTTTTGCCATGATGACAGTAAACAATATTTCTCTAGATATTTTTCAAGACACTTCTATACAGCTTAAAGTGACATTTAAAGACTGAACTAGGTTAATTAGGTTAACTAGGCAGGTTAGGGTAATTAGGCAAGATATTGTATAATGATGGTTTGTTCTGTAGACTATCGAAAAAAAAAATATCTTAAAGGTGCTAATAATTTTGTCCTTAAAATGGTGTTTAAAAAAATTAATAACTGCTTTTATTCTAGCCGAAATAAAACAAATAAATCAGACATACTGTGAAAATTTCCGTGCTCTGTTAAACATCATTTAGGAAATATTTAAAAAAGAAAAACCAATTCAAAAGGGGGCGAATAATTCTGACTTCAACTGTACTTATGCTTGAACTTTGGTAATAAAATAGACTTATTTTGTCTGTACTATTCAATGGCAGGTCTTTTATGTCAAATGTATTTTTAGTTACCTTGCTGTAACTACGAAATTATGATCTATTTTACCATTAAACTATGACACCATCACAGTGCTTTTATTTTAAAGGTTAATTCAGTGAAATGTGTCCTGTTATGTAAATATTATCATACTGTGAAAATATCCTTGCTCTGTTAAACAAGGGGGGCTAATAATACTGACTTCAATTGTATGCAGTTCTTCCCACACATAGACTTTACTACGCCCAGGTATATTAACGGCCACATAAGTATATTTGATGGCATTTCTTTCTTTTTTTTTTTACCAATAATATCATCTTTTGCACTTTTTTTGTATCTGCCCAAGATAACCAAACATCCACAAGAAAAAGTAAATAACAGATTATTTAATCTAAACGATTAAAAAAAAAAGTACTGTATAGTCGGAGAGGACGAAATGACATCTAAACTGGCTGCAAAATATATGCAGGTTTTATTCTAATTAATAATGAATATTCGTTTTAGAGATAATGTCTGTTTTCATTCATTTATCCTGTAATTTAGTTCTCATTTGCTGTATTTGTTATTAATTTGATGATGTTGATGTATTACATATTTTATCTACAATGCTTTGGCAATACTGTACTAAATGTCATACCAATAAAGCAACTAGAGAGAGAAAGAGAGAGAGAGAGAGAGAACAGCTGTGAGTAGATGGCTTCCAGATACAGTAGCATAAAAATTAGAGAAATAGTGGATTTCTTTTTAATTTCAACAGCCTTTTTTAAAACTTTAACTCATCTGCTGAGACGCTGACAAATGATTCACTGGTTTTTTAAACATAAGCCAGAATTCAGTAGGTATCTGGACTATATTTAGTGGTTTGTTTGGGTTCAGTTTCTTTCATTCATTCATTCATTTTCCTTTGGCTTAGTCCCTTTATTCATCAGGAGTCGCCACAGCGGAATGAACCGCCAACTTATACAGCATATATTTCACGCAGCGAATGCCCTTCCAGCTGCAACCCATTACTGGGAAACACCCATACACACTCATTCACAGACATGCATTATGGCCAATTTAGGTCATCAATTCACCTATAGCGCATGTGTTTGGACTGTGGGGGAAACCGGAGGAAACCCACGCAAACACTGGGAGAACATGCAAACTCCACACAGAAACACCAACTGACCCAGCCGGGGCTCGAACCAGTGACCTTCTTGCTGTGAGCCGATTGTGCTACTTTCTGCTCCACCGTGCCGCCCCCAAGACTGACCAATACACTTTAATATGCACTAAAGTGTGTTTTTTTTTGTTTTTTTTTTTTGAGATAATATTCAAAAGGAGGCCCATCTCGGGAATCGTCCTGCATTTTCATACATCTCTCCAGTTCTCCTGCACCCAGATCTTTTTGGAACCACAAACAGCACGTGGAAGCAAGCTTTCCTGCACAACACAGCCAAGTGAAGCAGCAGAGATGAAAAGGGAGAGAAAGTGAAAAGGAGGAAAATGTTTTTGGGGAGGGGGATACGAAAAGATAGGAGCTGCTGGCAAGCCATGTCGCTTTTAATTGCTTCCAAGTGTCCCAGATTTTCTCCTGTTGGAAAACTCCTCTGGTACTCCTCTCTCCTCTGTTTGCCTTGCCATTGTTAATTCCTAACTGTTACCACCACACCAAACCTCAAAACATTGGGCAATTCTGAGCTTGTCAGTGAACTATGAGGTCAAAATTGTTAAATAAATAAATAATTGTTTATTAATCGTAATCAAGTTAAAATGTTTAATTAATGGAAGTTTTGATTTTAGGCCAAATTGCTCAGCCTTATACAGTATATTACTGCCTCAAATACTTTAGTTGGATCAAACACACTTTTCTAGTCATCTCAGCTCAACATAGGGATGGGTGATTTGGCCTAAAATCAAAATCTTAAATAATTGAACAGTTGAACTCGATTACGATTAATGAACTATTTATTTATTTAAATATTTATGCATTTATTTATTTAAGTATTTATTTATTTAAGTATTTATTTATATATTTATTTAAGTAAGTATTTATTTGTTCATTTATTTATTCATTTAAGTATTTATTTATTTATGTATTTATTTATGTATTATTTATTTATTTAAGTATTTATTTATGTATTTATTTTTTAAGTATTTATTTATGTATTATTTATTTAAGTATTTATTTATGTATTATTTATTTATTTATTTATTTATTTATGTATTATTTAATTATTTAAGTATTTATTTATGTATTTATTTTTTAAGTATTTATTTATGTATTATTTATTTATTTATTTATTTAAGTGTTTATTTATTTATTTATTTATTTATTTATTTATTTATTTATTTAAGTGTTTATTTAATTATTTATGTATTTGTTTTGAGTACAGTAAATATGGTGACATTAAGAGTGACAGATTTCTGAATGAAGGGTGTATTACTTGATTTTAAAAATAATTGAAGGACACACACACTATCTATGATTATTGAACGTTGAACAACTAAACAACAAATTAAAACACAATGAAAAGGGAAATTCATCAAAGCTGAACGGATTAAAATGAAAGTAAAAATAAAACTTGTTGTTAAGACTTCTTGTCATATATATATATATATATATATATATATATATATATATATATATATATATATATATATTTACAGTGAAAAAGCAGCAAAAACGATATTTTGAGTGTATGATAAGATGTAAAAAAAGCTCTGATTTAGTTTAATTGCATTATTTTTACAGAACAAAAAAACAGCTCTTTTTGATGTGAACTTTAACTAGCAAAGCTGTGAAAACAGTCACTCTCCTTCAGCATTAAACACCTTATCTGGGCCTTCAGGGTTGTTTTGGCTGCTTCATAATGAAGCGGCACGAAGAAAACCCAACAACCAAACAAACAAAACCCAACCAAAGCCCACGTCATCCCTCAGGTTTCACTCATTCATCACAGCGAGAGACCAGACCTGTGAAGGCACATTCAGAGACCCTCGACCCTCCCGCTGAGAGAGAGACCACCATGCAGAAAAACCCTCCACGTCTCTGGATCTCCTCCCTTCCTGTTTGCCTGCTGCCCGGCCCTGATAAGTCGCCTTGGACGGAGGAACTACATGGCTTTTTTGAGCTGACGGAAACGGAGGAAACAGACATCCGTATGTGACAACGAGAAACACAATGAAAAGAGGAAACAATGATATGGAGAGGACAAGAGACACTGAGACAAGAACTGATAGTAGGAGCAGACGCCTGTCAAATGGACTTTAACTACTTCTGCAGGTCCTGAGAGGACAAATGAAGTCCAGCAGTTCTTAAATGTTTTCACTTCACGACTATGCACAGTTTTATAGCCAACGATAAACTTCCGGTGAAGGGTTTATGTGACTATTTTTAATTTAATAAGGTTCCTTTACAGCATTGATGTTGTAAAGTATTTTAAATCCAATCAGTTTAATTTAATATTGGAAAAATCAAGCATAGCAATCTTTTTTGTTTTGCGATATAAATAAGCAATATCACACGAGCAGTAGTGTGATGTGGCTGTATATCAGCACTCTTGGGAGTCGTGTGTTGGCCTTAGGGCCTACTCACACTATGCTATCTGAACCATTCCTAGGCCCGTTTCCCGGATCGTTTGAGAAGTGTGAGAGCGCTGAATCGGGCTCTTGAATCGGGAAGAGGTGTGCCTGAGGTTCCTGTTTAATGAACGCAAACTGTCGTAGGTTATTAAAAATGCAAACCCCTCACTAGACATGACAACTGTGCACCTTCAGCCAACCTCCTAATTCCTGCAGCACACTAAGGACTTTATGATTGTTTATGAGCGTCAAAAGCGGCTGATCTGTTCGGCGAAATATTTGACTGCATGTCAAACAACTTAAACGACTAAAGAGCGAGAGCTCTTCTGACCAGCGCATCATTGATGACGTAATCGTGCCCAGGCCCAAATGTAATGTGAGTGCAGGCCGTCGGGGTAGATGGGAGGGGGCACAAGCGTGCTTTGGCCCATTCAAGGCAACTGTACATAATGTGAGTACGCCCTTAGTGTCCATATTTTTTAGAGATGCTCCGATCAATCAGCTGAAGATCGGTATTGGCTGATAATCACATTTCATGACTTGATCAGTACTCGCCAATCTGGGGTGCATTTCGCAAAACCATCGTTAGACAACTAAGGTGTCAAGTTCCGTCGTTGCAAACATAGTTTGTTGATTTGCCGATTCCCAAATCCAATGCTCAAATAAACATTCGCAAACTGCGTCGCAAACTTGAGCACTTGAAACTACACTTCTGGAGCTGTAGTTAGAAGCATAATTCTTGGCTGTGTCTATTCCCACTTATCCCCCCTATGCTATATTCATTTACAACATTCTAACATTTAAAGTTGGAATAATTAAAAATAAAAAAGCATTAAGGTCATCTCTCTTAGGTGTAATTTGCTTTCATTTTACAGTTCAGTTTTAGCGATCTTCATGTTTACAATTGTGCTCCCTTCGCAGTGCACTTTGAAAACAATGATGTCATTTTGAACACTATTTTTGAAAGCTATAGGTGGAATTTAACAGTGTTATTTATCCTATGTCTCCAAAGCTTATAAAAAACAAACCAAAAAAAAAAAAAACACAGCATACGTTAATGCTTTAAATTTATAGTGGGTTATTTATGAAGTATCTGTACTGTATATGACATGGGCCTGCTGGTTCAAACATTTCTTCAACATTTTGTTTACATGTGTCAAATTGTAAAAGTAGACTTTTCAAAAAAAAAAAATTAATATAACACAATATCCTACTTAATAATAATAATAAAAATAATCATCATCATCATTAATATTATTATTTTTAAAGTAGGATTTTTAAAATGTCCTAGTAAATATTAAATATAAAACGTCATTTTATAATATATTTCCTGATAATGTATATATTTATGATTTTTATATGATATTAGAATAGCTTTTGTAAGTGATTTTATGTTTTAGAATAGAATATGTAATGTTCAACTTCTCAATAATATTAGTAAAGCAAACACAGGCCCTATATGTGTTATTTACATATATTTCAATTAATGTGGAAAGCGAGTGCATGTTTTTTACAAAACTAATATTACATTTTACTGTAAATCCGTGCTTGTAAAATATAATATATATATATATATATATATATATATACTTTATGTGTGTGTGTGTGTGTGTGTGTATATATATATATATATATATATATATATATATATATATATATATATATATATATATATATATATATATATATATATATATATATATATATATACATACATACAAACAGTTGAAGTCAGAATTATTAGCCCTCCTGAATTTAGATCCTGTCTAGGTTTCCCTAATTTCTGTTTGAAAGAGAGATTTTCAACACATTTCTAAACATAATAGTTTTAATAGCTGATTTTTTCATCTTTGTCATGATGACAGCACATAATATTTGACTAGATATTTATCGAGATATCGTATTCAGCGTATAGTATTCAGCTTAAAGTGACATTTAAAGGCTTAACTAGGTTAGGATAATTAGGGAAGTCATTGTATAAAAGTGGTTTGTTCTGACAATTGAAAAAAAAATTGCTTAAGGTTTTTTTTTGAAAATGGCTTTTATTCTAGTCACAATAAAATAAATAAGACTTTCTCCAGAAGAAAAAAATATTTTAGGAAATACTGTGAAAAATTCCTTGCTCTTTTATATACACAGGGATCTGCTGAGGATGTAATCGGAAACCAGGAAACTACGAAAACCTTGAACGGTTAACACCTCTGCAGTGGGAACTAAGACTGTGTGTGTGTGTGTATGTGTGTGTGTGTGTGTGGCCGTTAGCCTCAGTCCCATCTGGTTGTGTGTGAGCTGTACAGCTGCAGTGACTGTGCTGCCACCGCTTGGTTGTTTCGTTGCGTTCGCTCTCTGATTTACTGTCTGGATTTTTATCAGACGGCCGCATGCCGGGGCCCTGCGGTACACCTCGCTCCACCGCACGGACAGGCAGTTAGGCCTCCCCAAACACCCTGCCAAACCTCCATCACTGCCACACACACATACACACACACTGCAGCACACGCATAGGCCCCGCTGCATGTTGGGAACACAGATGGTTTTAAACAAGAGTTTTATATGTTTGCATGACATCATGAACAGGATATCTCCAAAATGTGGACATTCACATTAAATGGACATATTACAAATATCTACAGTAAATGATTCAAGCAAACAGAAATGTTTATATTAACTCCATTTCAACATTTCAGGAGTCAATATGCATCCGCATGCAAATATATAGACCACACCCGCCAGATCTGATTGGTTCATTTTAAAACGAAGATGTGTGTCAGAATTATATTGTTAATACATTGACGATAAAAGAAGTTGTGGTGGGTTATTTGAGATGTGGTGGGTTTCTTCAGTCTAATCACACGAGGAAACGCAAGTATTTTACATTTTGTCAGTTTAGTGGCTAATTCGTACAATTCGTACGAGTTCAGTCGTACGAAAATGTATGATTTTAAAAAGGAGGCGTGGCACCCAACCCACCCGTAATCCCAACCGTCATTGGGTGATGAGCAAATCATACTAAATTGTACGAAGTAGATTGTACGAACTTATACGAATTAGCCACTACATCAAAAACTTACGAATTGCTGTGAGATTGCGTTGGTTTCTTAGGTCATTAAAGGTGTTTTCTGTCACTACTTGTTTAGCCTGCATTAATGCATTCAGTGTAAGCTGCAAGATTAATCATTAATAGATCAGGATCTTAACACCCACGCAGCATAAATTATAAATGACTGTGCATATGTTTATTAATCCTAAGAGATTCAGTCTTTAGTCTTTTGAGTTAGTTATGAAGTTACAAAAAGTCAAATAACACAGACGTACTGGGAAAATGGTTTAAAAAACCTCTGATGTTTATGGTAAAGATTAAAATCACTGTCATATGCATTTAACAACTCAGAAATTACATTATTTAACCAATAAGTGGCGACAACCAACCATCAAAAATATGCCACTGAATAATTCTTCAAAAATAATCATCTAGCAATGAAACATTAAGTTTTATGATTGAATACCTCAATCGTTTATTGAAAATGACTCTAAAAATAAATATGGGTTGTACAAATTATAATGTTAGATTTCTACATTTAGCGTTATACGCAGCAGTAACAGCACAGTACTGAATATTTATTTTAATATATTTATTTTTATTCAGCTGGTTATTTTTATATTTTATTTGTAGAAAAATGACAGGTTCTAAGTTCTGTTTGTTAAAACCAAAAGTTTTTGTAATAAATGGAAAGCAAATTACTGTACGTTTGACTCTTCCCCTTTATGGCTGATCCGAAAAATGGTCTGATTCATGACTAAAAAAACATAATGTGATCTGAACCGTGAGATTTTCGATCTGTTACTCCACTATTATAGATTAAGTGGTACACTCTCAGAATAAAGAGAGTGCCCTAAAAAGAGACTTACCCTACTTTTGCATAATTCTATTTCTATTATAAATTAAGTAAATTAAATTAACTTTTGATTTATTACAAAGGTATTGTGTGAAAACTGGAGAAAATAGTTGTATATTGTACATGGTAGAATGTATTTCTGTAACATTTTTGTGAAAAGTGTGAAATGTTCAGCAAAAAATAGATCCTTTAATTTATTTTAAAGTATTTTTTTATTCTTTATTGTTAATGGAAAAGGTGAATTTACACAAGAAGAAACTGTTTTAAAAACATTGTTAAAAATGTATTTGATGTTTTATATTTACTAAAAATAAATTGACAGATTTTGAATAAAGCAAAATACCTATAAATAGTTCCTGAAGGAACATACTTGACAATGTTAAGGTACAAAGTGTCTTGTCACTGTAGTGGTACCTTCATGGATCAGATTACCTTTGATGAAGGTACACTATTGTATCTGCAGGTTTTAAAACCCAAAAGGTACACTTTGGTTTCCCATGGTAAAAATCACATCCTTAAAAGTACAAACTGCAATGGTACAGATTAGTTTTTTGTCTTAAGGTACAGTTCTGTTCCATAAAAAGGTGCTGCCCCAGTGACAAAGGTTTGTACCTTCTTTGGTACACATTGTACCATTTTTTTCTGAGAGTGTATCATGGTTTTTAAACTTGACAATGAAATTAAACTTTGTATGAATAAAGCATTTAGGTCCGTTTTAACATTGAAGACAAGCATTTAAAAAAGAAACAAATAAAAACAACCAATCAATCAATAAATAAACAAATAAATAATAATACAAAGTGGTAAACACAAATGCTACATGACAATAATCAAAACGTAAACATCATATTTCTTAAAGTTCAGATCAGACGCAGTATGCTTTGGTTAAAAATATTAAACTATGTTTTTTACAACAAAAAAAAAACGATTCTTTAGGTTCAAAAGAGCTGAAATCCCAATAAAGATTTTGAATGCATGAAGAGGTTTAAAAGTAGAAATATAGATTTTATTTTATATTTATGTAGATAAATATAGATTTTTTACAAAGTGTATTCAATGAAAAAAATCTATCTGGTTGTCTTGTATGGATTTTGTATCATACTCTTGATCATATTTTCAGCATTTCCCTGCTCTCCACGTCTTGTAAGAATCTAACAAACTTTAAAACGCCTATAACACTCAACTTCAATTCCTTTAATTTCTCAGTTAGACTGAGGTGATGCATTCTTTTTGCACTGCACTGGCCTTCAACTTCATTTTAGATTTTTTCATCTGCAACTTCAGTCTTAAATATCTGAATGTCAGCAAGAACATTACGCTTCTACGCCTCCTTATTGTGTGATATTTTTAAATGACTGCACCATATGCCTTCCCTGTGCATGAGAAATGTCACTCGTATACAGTTCTGCAATGATAACTGTGTGTGTTTGACCTTTCAACCCTGCCAGCCTTCAGATCCAGTGGGATATTACTGCCTCCATCTCCGTCTCGCTTTCTCTTTGGCTACTCATGTCGCTGAGGTAATGTCTAAATTTGTAATCGTGTCTCAGAGAGGACAGATTTCTCTCTCAAATAGTGTCTAAAACCTTACACCAGACCTTCCTTCAAAATCAACACAGAAAGCCATTGAGGTAAAGTTGGTTTTATATTCGCACATTTGTTCAGTGACAGCAGAGTCTCTATAATGTTTACCAGGCTTATATTCAGTCTGAAGTGACAAAAACAACATTAGCTCTATTTAATATTGAGGTAAAGTTGTTTTTTTATATTCGCACATTGGTTTATTTTTGCACAGTGACATGTCTATATTGTTTGTTTATCATGCTACTTTAAATATTCAGTCTGAAATCACATTTAACAGCATGTCCTTACTACACAAAACATGACAAGATTGCAGTTTGTACCAAATGAAGCATGACAAAACAGAAATATTTAAATACAATTTATTTATAGGTAATTCTTCAACTACAAGCACTTTTTTCTTTTGATCATTTATACAAAAATATTTATAATTTCGATCAAATTCCTCTTTCTTTGTCAAACTAACAACAAAACATACTTTAAAAAATTACTACCTTTCTATTATATATTTTTCCTATTATTCAACCTCCTTTTAGGTGTCAAAATCCCCTTGCCGCACACTCAGAGTTTGTGTTTGTGTGTGTGTGTACTAAATCAAAAAGTTACGAATTGCCGTGAGATTGCGTTACACTCTCAGCTCACATCATTCAAAAGAAAAGGTCCACATTGTCCCCCGATAATATCAACAGACTGGACTGTTTTAGCAACTGGCTGAATGTAAAGGAGGACAACTCAACTCACAGCAATACAACTTTACAATGAGTACAATTGTTTGTATTTAATACTTTATTGCACAGGTGTCAAACTCAGTTCCAAAAGGGCCGCAGCTCTGCACAGTTTAGTTCCAACCCTAATTAAACACACCTGATCAAACTAATTGAGTCCTTCAGGCTTGTTTGAAACCTACAGGTAATTGTGTTGGAGCAGGGTTGGAACTAAACTGTGCAGGGCTTCGGCCCACCAGGAATTGAGTTTGACACCCCTGCTTTATTGTTATTATAATTTTCCATTTTCCATATCTGCAATGCCTGTATTTTGGCATTTTTTGCAGTTCACTTAGAATTCAACATGGAAATCAATGTTTTCTTTATTAGCATTGATTGTTTTGAAATTCAAATGGCATTAACATGTGTTTTTATTTCTGTAATAAATATGGCTGTCAAGCTAGGATCTTGATGATTTATTGTGGGTATGTTGTTTACATGAAGAAATCAGTGTTACAAGTTAAACAAAAATTCTAATAAACAATTATATTTTGAATTTAAATAGTTTTTGTCTTGCGTTTACATTAATTTTACATTTGAATAGCCAAAATTACAAGTTTCAGTCTCAATGTGATTAATCGCGATTAATTTTCAAAAAAAGTGTAATTAATTAGTTAAT
The DNA here is from genome assembly GCF_049306965.1 of Danio rerio. Lineage (NCBI taxonomy): Eukaryota > Metazoa > Chordata > Actinopteri > Cypriniformes > Danionidae > Danio > Danio rerio. The sequence continues at coordinate 51,240,171 of NC_133193.1, read as the reverse complement.
TTTTTTAATCGACTGGCAGCTTTTCTTTTTTTTTGTTACATTATATGATATTACTTTGTTTCAATAGGGTAACCATATATATATATATATATATATATATATATATATATATATATATATATATATATATTTAATTTTTTTCTCTTGTACTTCATACTAAAGCAAACAGACTCCATTTGGAAAAGAGACAAGAACAAATGTCCCCCCTCCTCGAGCAGAAACAGTCAGCATCATGTCTGAAATCTGAAATCTGTCGCAGCATCTGTGAGAATCTTAAAAGGTGCTTCTGGCCACAGTAAGAAAAACAGAAAATTACACTGATTAAAACTGCAGCTTTAGATGGCTTCTGTCCCGAGCACCATCCCCACCACTTTGTTGGGACACTTTTAACATCAACATGTCTTCTCTCAAACACTAATGGATTAATAGCTGAGCAGAAGGTGTTTTTTATTTATTAAGTGTGTTTTTTCTGCTCTCCATCTGTTTAAAGAGGAGTTATGAAAAGAGGAGATAAACGCTCATATGGACCACTTATAACTGTCTATAAGAAGACCTGAACTCCTGAACTGAAAAGCAGATGGGAGTCGATCAAAATTCTATCAAGCATACTGGAATAATTGTGAACGTCTCGGGATTCTGTCAACAACAGCTTGCTTTACAGGTTTTTTTTTTTGTTCAATCAGCCTGAAGAGAATGGGAGGTGGAGAGGTGGAGTCGTCATCAGCAGAAAACTGTTTAGACAGATAAAAACACCTCCAGCATCTTTACAAAGGAGAGGAAGTTGTGCTTTTAGGGAACAATGTAAGATCAATAAAGAATTTTGAAATCTTGAATCAAGAGGTCCAAAGATTTAACTGAAGGGAAATGACAAAAATCTGATGTCACAATCAATATCCAGACAATAATATACAGTATATCACTATATAGTTTCATTCATTAATTCATCCATCTTGACTTGTGGAGTTGCACATCGATGGATTTGCCCTTCAGTGTTTGGACTTAAAAATTAAACCTCACTGAACTGAACTAAACTGAACTCTGAAAACTGGACTGACACAGATTCAATTTGCTAGAACTATGTGAAGCTGCTTTGACACAATCTACATTGTAAATAATAAACATGAATTGAATTGAATCCATCCGTCCAGTTCATTTGTTTTTTTTTTTTTGTTCACGTTGGTTCCTTCATATTCATTTGTTCGTTCATTCATTCATCACTCCAATTTATTTATCCACTTCATTAATTTGTTTATTCATCAAATTAATTTGTTTTTTTGTTCCTTTGTTCGTTAATTCATCCATCCATCAACTTATTCATTCATTCATCCATCCGTCCATCAATCCAATCATCCATCCAATTCATTCAGTCCTTTAATCATCCATTCCATTCATTCATTCCTTTAATCATCCAGTCCATTCATTCATGGATTCATTCATACATGGATTCATTCATGGATTCATTCATCCATCCATCCTTTCATTCATGCATTGGTTTTCATTCATTCATCTGATTCAGTCATTCATTTATTCTTCAATTAATTCATGCATTGGTTCATTCATTCATTCCATTCATTCATGCATTAGTTCATTCATTCATTCATTCATTAATGCATTGGTTTATTCAATTATTCATTCATTCCATTCATTCATGCATTGGTTTATTCAGTTATTCATTCCATTCATTTATTCATTCATCTGATTCAGTCATTCATTCAGTAGGTTTTATAGCTGTTTTAAACCATTTTTTAAGGTTAATATATTAAAGAATCACTTCAGAATTTGTTATTTTTTAATGGTTGGCTACAAATGACTCGCCAATATAAATATTATGTTTTAAAATGTGTTTAATATATGTTGGGGTGACTTATTATGTGTGAAAATTAGTGTTTTTTTTAATTTTCAAATAAAAAAATTAGTACACCTCAAAAATTTACTCATTCACAAGTGGAAAAAAATCTGACTGTATTTCGAACTTCAGGGTGAATGGGTGATCAAGAATGTAGAAATATAAAATAAATATTACTAAAAAAATTTCCCAGTAATGGGTTGTGGGTTAAAAGGGCATCCGCTCCGTAAAACATAGCTGGATAAGTGGGCAGTTCAATCTGCTGTAGCGACCCCAGATTAATAAAGGGACTAAGCAGAAAAGAAAATGAATGAATGAAGAAATTAATGAAATATGAAACACACTTTTTCAAAAATGAACAACTGCACAACGTAAATTATTCTACTGTAAAAGTCCTATGATGACCCTGACTCCTGAAAGTCCTTGCATGAAAATTAAAACACTCCAACCTGAGTTTTTGCAAATCAGCAGCCACACATCTGTCGGAAACAAGTCTATTGTAACTAATGCAATTTTCAAAACAAACACCTCGACAGAACTGATGCACCAACTAAAACATGACTTTCTTCCCAAAGGTAATCATTTCCTCATTCATTTCTGATGATGAATGTAAACACTGTGATCAGTTGGCCAGGCTCTGGTGGTGAAGTGGTCATTTTGGCTAATTGCTCAGGGGTTTGTTGTGTCTCAGATGGTGGCGTGGGATTGTTGTGTGATTGCCAGACTGGATTGATGAGGTATTTTCTCAGTGGCCTCTAGCGGAGAGCCCTGTGCCTGATCTCTGATACCCTACTGCCCCGTTTCTGTCCAAATAAGTCCTTACAGCCTTAGGTTTAATGTTATAACTACAGTGCAAAAAAAAAAAAATATATATATATATATACACATGCATACACACACACATATACACATATACACACATATATATATATATATATATATATGTATGTATGTATGTATATATATATATATATATATATATATATATATATATATATATATATATATATATATATATATATATGTATATATATATATATATATATATATATATATATATATATATATATATATATGTGTGTGTGTGTGTGTGTGTGTGTGTGTGTGTGTGTGTGTGTGTGTGTGTGTGTGTATATGTATATATATATATATAAATAATTTAATTGAAAAACATGAATATTTTGTCAGCTGGGGTGCCAAAAAAAAAGAAAATAACTGTCCCATAAAAAAACGGGAATATTCCAGCAACTGGGGTGCTACAAATAAAATGGAAAATAATGGAAAAGAACCGTTCTGTAAAAACAAAAATAGGAATATTTGGGAAGCAAAACAATAATGGAAGATAACGTCCTTTAAAAGAAATGGAAAATTTTGTCAGCTAAGGTGCCAGAAGTAAAACTTCAATTTTCAGAAAAGTTTCCCATAAAAAAACAAGAATATTTTGTCAGCTGGAATAACAATAAAAAAAATAATAATAGTAATTTAATGTAATAACGAAAAATAACTGTCCAAAATTTTTTTTTATTATAGTAATATTCCGGCAGTTAAGATGCCAGGGAAAAAAAAAATTCAATGTACAGAAAATAAAAAAACGGGAATATTTTGTCAAGTATGATGACATATTTTTATTATTAATTTAATAAAGGAAAAAAACTGTCCTATGAAGAAAGAGAAATATTGCAGCAACTGGGATGCCAGAAAAAAAGGAAAACAACCATCCCATAAAAAACTGGAATATTTCTGTTTTCTGAATAGTTCTATACTAACTCTACAGTAAAAAAGTGAGTATTTGGGAAGCTGGGCTGCCAGAAATAAAATGAAAAATTATTGAAAATAACCGTCCCTTAAAAAAACAAACATTTTGTCAGCTGGGGTGCCAAAAGACTTTAAAAGGCAAAAAAGTTAAATAAAGAAAAATGTATTAATTTTTCATAAAAGTCACTTTTTTGCTTTTAAAGGTTAAAAGTTGTCAGAAGAAAAATCAAGATCTATTATTTCAATTCAAAGGCAGAAATAAATGAAAAAACATGACTCACAAAATACGAAAAACTGCTAATTTACCTTTTTTTTCAGTATTCAAATTTCTGATATGTTGGGGTTTTTTTTTTTTTTAAGAATTTGTGCATATTATTTCTCTGAGTGTGTTTTGCTGACGTATGGGGGTCTCTCTCTCACTCTCTCAGGTCAGAGAAACTCTAGCCGACTGTTTCAGCCTCAGCCACTTCATCTGACATCTCCGCACATCTTGAAGCGGTTAGTGAAGGCCTGACCTTTGACCAGCTGCCCTGTGCTGCTCACTCACACAAACACACACACAGCCTGTTCAGACGCCTCTGGGGAGATCCCGCATTAAACTCTATATTCTCACACACACTTCTGCGCTGCATTGCACCATACTGCCAAAACCCGGAGCAGCATCTTTGTTGACTCCTGGAGCAACAATCCATATCCAATCAGACCATCCAATCAGATTACAGGGACAAGTTTGCAGTTTATGTTAAGTTTACGCTGACTATGGTGCTTTTACATCATTGTTATTCACCTATGGATGTAATATTAATGAGGGGAAATGTGGTGTGTTAAAAAGAAAATAATGCACACAGGTTACATCTCGGGTGTGCATTATTTCTGAATAATTCAACGCACAGGAGTGCATTATTCTCTTTAAATCATGGTAACCCCACAGCTAAAGTCAATGTTCAGATGTTGTATTTCAGATATATGTCGGGTTTTTACTCCCGTGTGCAGGATTAGTTTCTTTCATATCTCATTTAAAAGCTTTTAATTTAATTATTGTAAACAATCCACTAAAATGCATTCAGAACCTGCCGGAACTACTTTATTTGAGTGCTTTTCTGAAAACAATTTGAATGTTTCTTCGTTGCTGCATGAAGGGCACCCATAGATATATACATTAGATGTCACCTACCCTGTTGTTGTCTTTTGAAAGGAATGTGTTAATAGAGCTGCCATTTTAGTACAGGGTAGCGCTCCTTTGAAATGAATGCGGGACCAAGCTGCAGTGGAGAACTTTGGCCATCCAGAACCAGAGCAATACACGTATATCTATTATCGGGAGTTCTCCAGGAGGTCGGTATGCAATTTATTTATTTATCTTTTATTACGAAACTTATAATTTTACATCACTTTTCTACATTGATGGATCAGTGATCGCACAGGCACTGCTGACATAAAGCTTGTGTTTGTGTGTATGGAAATGTACAATCCACCCTGTTAAATTTGATCTAAACAGTGTCCGAAATCATTTGGTAGATTTGGATCTACCTGGCGTCCGAACAAAAATATACATATTAAGGGTTAAAATCATTTTTTGTAAATTAAGTGGTTTTCTTTAAAATTGGAGTAAGCCAATGCCACGTGTAAATTCTAAATTTACTACTAGATTCATTATATTTGGATTATATTTGACTGTACCTCACTGTCTTGTATGTTGTTGATTATTTTTGTTAAATGTTTCTCTCTTATTTTATTTTTTTGTCATGTAATTTGGGTATCACTTTGGATAATATTAGAAAATAAATAAAAATAATACTCTAAAAATAAGACTGTGATTAAAATTTATTTTTATAATTTAATTTTTTTATTGTGATTGTCATTTTTGTTTGATTTTTAAAATATTTTATTGATTTAATATTATTCTTTTTTATTTATGTATTTAAAATTTGTAAAGCACACACAAACTGGTAAAAACACAAACTGTTTTTTGCTGACAAGGGCTACGCATTTTTACCAGTTTACATTCCTTATCAATCAATTATTGCCCACTCAAATTTATGATTTATTAATTTTTTAAAGACTTGAATGCAATTTTCAGGGGATGTTATGACAATATTTTTGACCGACGAATGGATCTAGTGCTGCAAAATCAGGATGTGCATCCATATACTGTAGCCCCTCTTCTCTTTGAGAGACAGAGGGAATAAAAAGACTTGTGTAATTTTATATAGAAGAGCTTCAGTGTTGAAGACTGTGTACTTTTGTTTGAGTGAGTGTTTATGCAGTTTTGGCCTGAATCTGGATGCTTTTGGTCTCAAGCAGCTTGGAGGAAAATCAGCTTCTCTCTGCCTGTGCCAGTGTATGAAAACCCTTCAGTGAGCCAGAGAAGAGACTTTGCAGTGATACAGAAATGCTTTAAAGGCAGAATATAACTAAATATAAAGTTGCCATCATTTAGTCAAACCTGTATCGTTTCAGACCTGAGTTTCTCCTTTTCGTGGAACATAAAATAACTAAAATAAATCTAAGTTAATATTTGTTTTTTTCTGTGACTTATTTTCTTCAGGCAAACTGAAGTCATTTCAGTAGTTGGGTTTATGTAGTTGTGTCGATTCGGTTGCATTACTTTTTTAATGGTAAGTAATGTTATTTTATACTTTTGCGTTACTTTTTTTCTTACCTTTGCTGAAGCTCGATCTCTTTATTACTTGCAGGTTTTTTTTCTTTTTTCTTCTTATTATAAATAGAGGAGCTCTGTAATGCAGCTGCACCTTCATTTACCTTTAAAAACACATGAAATAAGTATAAATTAGCATCATACATTCTGAAAACGTAGTGATGGCTATACATGCCGTATATACAGATTAATTAAAGTTTGAAGCAATGTGTTTGCTACTTAATGCCCCTTTTGCTGCGTAACAATTAGCATATTTTCCACCCTAAATAGTATTCAAAAATATAATACGTCCCAAACCGTAGTATGTTGAAAAGATCACGCCAAAGGTTCTCGGAGGGTCGACTATTTGCGGTGAACATTCGTGTGTAGAACCGTCCTTACTTTAACCGATGTGAATTCGATTAGAACTACAAACTTGAGGGGGGAAAGTGTAAACAAACTACAAATATGGCGGACGCGCGAGACCAACCGTCCAGAGGCTTCGTCAAGTTGTTTGAATGACTATTCACATCTAGCCAGCTGGAAAACATTTAAATCGCGTTTTCCGTGTTATAATTCATCTGCAACAACAATGTGAACTCATATAAAGATGCGTATGGACATATAACTTCTGAATGCATAATTATCCAAAGACCTGGGGAGATTTCTCTGCATGAAAGACTCGCGAAATTATCTGATAGGTAATTAAATATGAAAGAAATGTGGATGCGTTGAGATGATTAACTAAGCAACATGACGATCTGTTAACGAAAAAGTGGCCTAGTATATCCCAAAGCTTACAAGTATTTACATTTCTTCACAAAAAGAGTAACGTTAAATACTTTTAGGAGGTATGCGAATTTAGACGCTGCATTTGTTTTGCTGCTCTCTCGCGCACACAGCCCTCCTCCTGAGCTGCTGCAGTGGAGTTTTTCTTCTTACCTGAGGTTATAATGCTCAGACTGTGAACTCATCGAGTCACCGAACTCCACATATAGCAGATCTTGAATATTTATGGCTGTGGAGCGGAAGGGGGCTGAGGGTGGAGGTGTTTCTGGCGGTTTATCCTCCATGTTGAAATGATTATTAGAGAGGAAGCTGAAGCTGAATCTGCCACTGCTGACACCAGGCCTCAGATCCACATCCTGCCCGCAAGAGCCTCGCCATGACAGACAGACGGACTGACTGACAGACGCTGATTTACAGCCTCCGATAAGAGGAACTTGGACATGGAGACTGTGCTTTGGAGGAATATTCAACACCAGCACAATCTGCATGACCATTCAGCTTAATTGTGAATGTGGAAGTAATGTTTTCCTTCGGCCATATAAATGAAAATTGCAATGTGTTGTTCACATTGGTGGCTAGATAAAAAAAATAAAATAAAATAAAAAAAAATAAGTAAAACTATTTATTTATGTATTTATTTATATTTTGGTTAAATAAAATTTTATTTAAACATATTAAATAATAATTAATCTATTAATATATATATATATATATATATATATATATATATATATATATATATATATATATATATATATATATATATATATATAATGAATGTTTTATGCTTTCAATGAATTTATTTTTTATTATTGTGATTATTATTATTAATAAAATTATTATTGCCATGTTTTATTAATTTTGGCTCCAAATGAAACACATGACACACAATAAATTAGTCAATCGATAAATTATTAAATAATAATATTAATAAAATACATTGTTTTGTTAATATACAATATTTAAATAATAATAATATACAAATATGAATATATTAGCATACAAATATATATATATATATATATATATATATATATATATATATATATATATATATATAATTTAAAAGTAACTTTGAAATAAAATTAAATAAAAACGCTAGAATTAATCATGTCAATGTGATGTAAATAGTGAAAGATAAATAAATAAATTCCTACTAATTATTTATTTTATTTATTTATTGACTGATTAATTGTGACTGTTTTGTTTTATTGTTGCCAGTAGAAATGAAAAGACACAAGACAATAAATAAATATAATTAAATGGATTGATTAATTAATTAACAAACAAATAATCCTGTAAAGGTATTTAGACTTTAAAATAACTTATTTTCTGCCCTTGGAGAATTTGAGTGTGAATATTAATGAGGGAAAGAAAGAAAAGCAGAGAAAGAAGTTTCTTGCATGCCCCCACTTTTCATGACTATACTTTTTTTACCATAGAGATCTAGTGCCACCTGTTGGTTTGGTTTAGGCTCAGTTCATATTATGCACTTGGGTCAATAATAACACCTGAGGAAGATGACATTTTTGTCTTTGCTATAGACAACGCAGTATTCTGGCTGTAGAAATTCATAAATCTTACATCATATTTACAATCTTCTGGCATTTACTGTACTCGGAAGACACAATTGTCATAAAAAAATGTGCCTGGAAATATGTATCATCTCTACCACTGATAAATAAAACTATATCTGATAAATGCAAATACAGATTCTGATCCTGTCTCAAGTGATGAATTGTATGATAAAATCAAACTTTCATTCTGAAGTCACCAGATTGTAGAAAGTCTGAAGAAAAGATAAAAAGCTGTTTTATTACTTAAGCCTTGTTAATGAGAACATTATAAATATTTAATTAACTTCAGTTCTGTGGGCATACACAGTAGAGTTGAGGGAAATATTATTAGCGAAACACATTTTAGATATTTCTCTAGTGCTGTTTAATGGAGCACGGATATTTTCACAGTATTTCCTGTAATATTTTTTTCATCTGGGGAAAGTGATTTTTTGTTTTTGCTTTATTTTGGCTGGAGAAAAAAGTTTAAAGTCAATAATATTATTATATATTATTATATAATATACAATATGATTATATATATATATATATATATATATATATATATATATATATATATATATATATATATATATATATATATATTTGTTTTTTTTTTCCATTGGCCACAGAGCGAACTATTGTTATATAATAAATTGCCTAAATATCCTAACTTACCTAACATAATTAAGTTAAGCCAATATTTAGTAAAATGGTTTGTACTGTCATTAGGGCAAAAGAAAAAATATGAAAGCTGTATGAAAAAAAAAACTCCATTAAGCAACTATTTATTTATTTATTCATTCATTCATTCATAAATTCATTCGTTCATTCATTCAATCGTTTTCTTTTCAGCTTACTCCCTGTATTAATCTGGGGTCACCACAGCGGAATGAACTGCCTATTAATATATTAATTAATTTATTTATTTATTTATATTGCCACCAAATTAAAGTAGACACAGCAATTATCTTTTAATATATATATATATATATATATATATATATATATATATATATATATATATATATATATATATATATATATATTAAAAACACAAAAAACAATAAAATAAAAAAAACAATAGAATAATGCCAATGTAATTTTTATTTTATTTATGTTTTTAATAGATTATTTATTTATTTATTTATTTATTTATTTATTTATTTTCATCCATATCTTATTACCACCAAATGAAACAAAAAAGACACAACAAGTCAGTCAATCAATAAATCAATCAATCTATCTAATAAAACCATAAAAAATAAAAATAGACAATAATTAAATGTAGACACTAAAAATGTTTAATTAAATACAGTATAATTAATTGTGTAATTGTGATAGTAAATAATTAATTAAATAAATAAACACTAATTGATCATGTTATTGTGATGATAAATAGTTAAATGAATGAACAAATGAAAAATAAATAAATAAAACACTAATTAATTGTGTTATTGTGATGGTAAATAGTTTAATGAATGAACAAAAAAATAAATAAAAACACAAATTGTGTTATTGTGGTTGTAAATAGTTGAATGAATGAATAAATAAGTAAAAACACTAATTAATCATGCCATTGTGGTT
>NC_133193.1:51205000-51227500 GCF_049306965.1 Danio rerio | reverse complement strand
TAAAGCTTTTATTCTCCCAGAACAAGTCCCTCAGCCTACACACACGTACGCACACGGGAGGCATTTACAGTCTGCTTTTGTGGCTTCATTAGCATATTTCTGTATCAAGAGATTTTTCATCGAACTAATATAAAGGTGGAAATATCTCTGCTGTAAGAAACACACACACACTGCTAACACACCAGAGCCCCAGAGAGACACTGAAGGAGGACGAGGAGTGTGTAGCGCACGGAGACTCAAATCAATAGTGCAGAACAGTACATGCAGACAGTGTGTGAGAGCGCTTTTTACACCAAACATTCGGCTTTTACATCACTTTCACACTCAGGGGTCTCATTTAATGTTCGCTAATGAATGCCAGTTCACTGCACTGCAAAAAATGAACTTATTATTTTTTGTCTTTGCCAGTATATATATAGCTAAACATTCATACTTGAGAAGCACAATTCTTGTTGGTAGATGGGGTCGGAAAATGTAACTTAATTAAAAGGGAAATGCATTTTTTATTTATGAAGTTAATATTTGATTAAAGGACTCTATTTCTGCCTTCTTTGACAGATATTTTGCTCTTGTTCTTTTGTCTTTAAAACAAGATTTAAAGTTTACACATGTTGATTTTTAAAAAAATTGATTTATTCATTTTCAGCTTAGTCCCTTTATCAATCAAGGGTCGCCACAGCAGAATGAACCGTCAACTTATCCAGCTTATATGTTTTACCAGCCTGATCTCACGAGGAAACGTAAGTATTTTACGTTTTGTTAGTTTAGTGGCGAGGTCATTCGTACAAAATTGTACGATTTTAAAAAGGAGGCGTGGCACCAAACTCCAACCCTAACCTCAATCGTCATTGGGTGATGAGCAAACCGTATTAAATTGTACAAATTAGATCATACAAATTCATATGAATTAGCCACTAAATCAAAAAATTAAATTGCCGTGAGATTGCGTTGGTTTATGCAGCGGATGCCCTTCTAGCCGCAACCCAACACTGGGAAACACTTTGGACAATTTATGCCGAGTTCAGACTGCGTGATTTTAGCCCCGATTTTGGCTCGCCGACAGGTTTTAAGAAATCGCCGACAAATGCCTGAAATCACAGGAAAATCGCTGCTCGTGCACGTGAGTGACAATCACACAGTATGAACTATCAAAGATCTGAGAGAATCGGCGATGAGTCGCCGATGCCTGCGAGATATTTGGCGTGCTGAATATCTGGAGCTGTCGGCGATTCAAATCATGCCGTGTGAATTGAGTTTTGACCGAAAATAACATCAGCGATCGCCTACAGCCAATGAGAGAGCAGCTTTCACTTGTGTGTGTGCGCGTGTGTATACCTGCTGCAGGCCAGCGGGAGGCTGGGGGAGAAGTTAAAAGCGCTCATTTTCGGTTCATTTGGACCCACAAAATGGAGGAAAAACTAGTGGAGGTTTGACAGGACTCAGGAGCACCCGTGTCTGTTTGACGTTTCACACAGAAAGAAATTAGTTTATTATCAACGTTGAGGAGAAATGGCTAATTCCCTTTAAACCCAGGTGAGCAAACTTGTACATTTTCCACCCCATTAAAGGCTTCTTTCTCATTATATAGTTAATAACAAAAGATATACGACGTGTTTTTGGCTGTGAGACGTAGTTTGGACGAAGTTGTCGGCGATTCTTCCTATAGTAAAGTCATGCAATGTGAATGTCCCTGTGGCCGGTCCATCTTGCAGTGTAAACAAAGCAGCGACGAAACGCTAGCACAGATAGTCAAGCAGTGTGAAAACATCTGTGACACGACTACTTTGAAAATCATGCAGTCTGAACTCGGCATTAGTTTACCTAATAGACTGATTTCACGTGGACGCCATTAAAAAAGCAAAACCGAGGCTGCGGTGGGAAGAAACCCAGAGGTATCGCCTGAGTCACAGGAATGTTGTGTACCTGGCTGTATATCCAGCCTGATCTCACGAGAAAACGTACGTATTTTACGTTTTGCCAGTTTAGTGGCTAATTCGTACAAATTCGTACGAGTTCAGTCGTACGAAATGGTACGATTTTAAAAAGGAGGCGTGGCACCTGACCCCACCTCTAACCCCAACCGTCATTGGGGGATAAGCAAATCGTACTAAATTGTACGAATTAGATCGTACGAATTCATATGAATTAGCCACTAAATGAAAAAGTTACGAATTGCCGTGAGATTGTGTTGGTATATCTTATCAGCAAAGAGAAAGCGCCCCAAATTCATAATCTCACAGTCTTCTTAGTGACATTTAAGGGACTAAGCTGAAGGAAAATAAATGAATGAATGAATGAATTTTAAGTGTTAAAAAGATGGACAAAGGAAAGAAGCTAATTGAAATAGTCTTTAAAAAAAAGTAAAATGTGCCAAACAAAGTGATGTAAAAATCAAATCTCTCTCTCTCTCTCCCTCTCTCTCTCTCTCTCTCTCTCTCTCTCTCTCTCTTTCGCTCTGTGTTTATTGGGGCAGGCAGCTGAGTTTGTTGCTCTGTCTGCACTTGAGCAGCTTGAGGAAGGTCTCCATTTTGTGTGTGTCTTTCTTGAAGCAGGTGAGCAGATGATAATCCCTGATCACAGACTCCAGCACCTCCGGGAACTGACCGTCATACGGGCTCTGAGTGTGATCGAAGATGGTGGAGGATGCCATGATTCCCTCGTCCAGCATCTGCAGAGAGAGAAAGAGAGATGTCAAATGATGCGGATCGACCAGAACTGTACCATACTTGTCGTTTTACTACAGCTTGTGTTATTTTTTAGGGATTTGTACTTATTTTGTTATTTAAACTGGGTTCTTTTTTTTTTTATTCAAGTACATTTCTGTAAAATAAATCATAATTTTTAGTCCTTAAAATTGTAATAAAAGTACTGTCTGTATAGAGTTTATATTAAATAGATTTATTTTATATTTATTTTATTTTCGGCGTGGTCCTATTATTAATCAGGGGTCTCCACAGCGGAATGAAACCAACGTATTCAGCACATGTTTTACACAGCGAATGCCCTTTCAGCCACAATCCAACACTGGGAAACACCCATACACTGACTCTTGCATTCACACACATACACTATGGACAATTTTGCTTATTCAATTCACCTATAGCGTATGTGTTTGGACTGTGGGGGAAACAGGAGCACCCAGAAGAAACCCACGACAGCACGGAGAGAACATGCAAACTCCACACAGACATGCCAGCTGACCCAGCCGGGGCTCGAACCAGCGACTTTCCTGCTGTGAGGCGATCATGCTACACATTGTGTCACCGTGACGCCCCTTATTTTATAATAACTATAATTATAGTTATAATAATGCTATTTTAATGATATTTATGCTATTTAATTATTATCTTTTTAAATTATTATTATTATTATTATTATTATTAATAATAATATTATTATACAGTAGTTTTAAAGTCTTTTTCCTTTTAAATTCAAGCTTTAAATAGGAAAATTATAAAATCTCATACATAATTTTTGAGCGTGATGCTAACCGTCTAATCTGATTAAACGATCTAAGCTAAGCTAAGTTAAAAGTACTTCTGCCAAATCGCTTGAATGGATTCAAAAATGGTTAAACTGAACTGCTTAGCTATGGGGTAGCTGTAAAATAAGCTTTAATTATTCATTCATTTATTCATTTTTTTATGTGGATCGTTCCTATACCTCTGACTTGACTTCTTGTCATATTTCATTTGCGTTTTCTTAAGAAAAGTGAACAAAGTTTGATTAAGGTGTCTAAGTGAAGTTTGTTTATAAACTAATTTTGAGAGGAGCACGTGCTTATGATTGACTGCGGCTGGTCTTGCATTAGCTAATGCATGATCCACCAATCAGATGATTCCTAAATCGCTATAATTAACCAGAGTATCTTCCCTTAGCCATCTTCGTCTTGAAGAATCCCCCCTTGCACCCCTACTCCTCCCCTTTCCTTGACAGGGTGGCACGGAGGCCCAGTGGTTAACACCGTTGCCTCACAGCATGAATGTCAGCGGTCTTTACCTGGCCAAGTTGACATTACTGTGTGGAGTTTACATGTTCTCATGGGTTTTCCCAGCACTCCGGTTTCCTCCCACAGGCCAAAAACATGTAACATAAGTAAATTGACCAAATCGACTCCAAAGACAAGCGATTTAATCAGCAATATTTATCTCCATAGTTATTCATAATTAGCATTTACAATTAACAAGCAGGGAAGTTCTCGAGATCTACCTGATCAACGTGAGCATCTCAGGGATCTCTCCCGGGACAGCATGGCAAATATGCATTATTATCAATCATCAGCAGAGTGTGAACTCTTGAAATGATTTTATTGGTTTTGCAAAAAGTTTTACTAAAGTCCCTCATTTAATTGTATAACACGTCTCCACAGTATCCGTACTCTGGCTTTTAGATGTTTAGTGTATGTACCTTGCGGATGAGCACCACCACCCCCTGCTCCAAGCTCAGCAGTTTGTCAGAAACCCACTTGGTTTTGCTGAGCAGAGCGTTGGGAGCGTCATCGTATCGGTCGAGAGTCGTCTGCAGATACAGCAGCGGCTCCATCCACGACTGAACCAGGAACAGCACTGAGTGAAGCAGCCATGAGTCCTGCACAACACACACACACACACACTGCTATGAACAAAATCATTCATTACATTTCCCCAGATAAAATAAAGTTTAGAAAATGAGTTCAATGAACTGCAACAGCATACTGTGACTACAAGTCATACTAGACTTCAACTCATTTCTCTATTCATGAAGGAGGATTTATTATTAAGCTATGTAAAAAATACAGGCGGGCATAGATAGATTTTTTTAAGTCTAGATTATTCTTACTATAATCTTGGAATTAATCTAGATTAAATAAATGGCTCATTTGAATTCTGCTGAAGTCAGAATATGTGTGCTACCCAAATAATGACTAAAAATAAGTCTTTGAGAATGGGTTTCTCAAGCCAGGGGGCGCATTAGACAAGGGGCTAAGAAGTGAGGGTTCACGCTCACTACAGTGCAATTTGGCCAGGTATACATCCGCGCTAAAATATCAAGGTGAAAGTCAGCATAGCTTGCGTAGAATAGAGCCAGCTCCCAACCCAACTTTGAGAATAGATTAACGGCGATACTTTTAAAAAAATTGCGCGCTAAGAGTCTCTCACTAACGCAGCACGTTAATACTGATAAAGGCCCACCACTAATAAAAAGATAAAATAATAATAATACTGGGCGAGGCAGTGGCGCAGTAGGTAGTGCTGTCGCCTCACAGCAAGAAGGTCGCTGGGTTGCTGGTTTGAACCTCGGCTCAGTTGGCGTTTCTGTGTGGAGTTTGCATGTTCTCCCTGCATTCGCGAGGGTTTCCTCTGGGTGCTTCGGTTTCCCCCACAGGCCAAAGACATGCAGTACAGGTGAATTGGGTGAGATAAATTGTCCGAAGCGTGTGTGTGTGGATGTTTCCCAGAGATGGGTTGCGACTGGAAGGGCATCTGCTGCGTAAAAACTTGCTGGATAAGTTGGCGGTTCATTCCGCTGTGGCAACCCCGGATTAATAAAGGGACTAAGCCGACAAGAAAATGAATGAATGAATGAATAATAATATTAAAATGTTAAAGTTAAAAAGTCAACTTTCTGACATTAGAAACATTAACACATTAATTCTGGAAGAGATATTTAAAAATACTTGAATAAATGAACATTTTCACATGCATATTGCTTATAGGTCTGATGCTGCGTTTACACCAGATGTGGATGTAGCGTTAAGCGGGAGTGATTTACATGTTAAGTTAATGCAAAGAAGTGAACAGAACATCCTGGGGTATGATTTGCGCGAATGAAGTGGTGCGAATAACACGATTTGATGAATGAAGTGCCACTAGTTGAGCGTTTTGCACGTTTGACATGCCTAACGTGAATTGCTCGAGGTGGAAAATCTAAACTTCAGTGGATGTTCGCATGACATTAACCAATCAGGAGTTTTCTCTTGTAGGGGCGTGATTATGATGTAGCGCCTGTTGTTGGTGTCCTGAGGGAAAATCCTCCTGCTGATACCAGACAACAGTTCATCAAACTGGACTTGGCTCAGTCAGAAGCATCACTGAAAGCCTCCATCATCCAGGTTCAGTTTCTGGAGGAGTTGATGAACCCACAGAACTGGGTACACCTCTGAAAGGATTTAGTGGAGGCGGCGCCGAACGAATCTACACTGTTTTTCAACCTTCCTAAAGCACATAAACACAGCTATTCTCTCAATAAAATCCATGTTAGCCATTTAGCAACGAAGCTAGAGTCACCGGCAGACAGAAGCCCTGCCCATGACTTGAATCTACATTCATTGTGAGGTGAATTTGACTCGTGAATGAATCGAGTAAACTCAAATGTAGTCCCACCCTAAAGGACAAATAGTCCTGCCGTAAAAGACATGTAGTCCCAGCCTAAATGATGTACAACTCCATTATAAAATCATTTTAGAATAGTGCATACTCTATAAGGCTTCACACAGTACACAGCACACCTGTATTTGATTGTAATTGATAATGACAGTGATCTCCTCACCGATATCTGTTGAATCTCACTCTTGGATGTTGGGATGGGGATGTGTTTGCTGTGGCAGGTGTTTCCAGCCTGGTTGATCAACACATGCAGTGGATACGGGACGAACATATCCTCCTGCAGGACAAGAAGAGCACTGAGAAAAGACCATCACATATGCTAATGAGAGTCGGCTTTAACCAATTATAACAGACTAGGGCCAATTTAGCCAATCAGAGCAGAGGAGGCTTCCAGAAAGGTGGGGTTTAATGAGACTGGATCCTTAAACAAATACATTTCAGACGGGCAACATTTATTTATTACCATTCATCTCCAGTTGACTGATCAGTTAAGGAATTGCACTTTTTTTGGAATAAAGGTTTTTAAAAACATATAATTTAATATGCAAATTAGGTATTATTATTATTATTATCACACTAAACTATTTATAATAATAATAATATTAATAATAATAATAATTATTATTATAAATAGTTTAGTATAATAATAATCATAATTTAGTATAATAATAATAACAATAATTATTATACTAAACTATTTATAATAATAATAATAATAATTATTATTATTAATATTATTATTATTATTAGTTGTATTGTATGTTTTCTAAAAATGGCATGGTTAAATATGCAAATGAGGTTTTACCAAATATAACTGTCATCATTTATGCAATAATTAGCATTTCTAGCAAAACAAAAAACACTGGATGAAGTCAGGTTTGTTTTTTATTTTTGTATTACAATTTTTTTTGTATTACAATTTTGTATTACAAAATTACTTTTAAAATTTTAAATCTTTAAATATGTAAATGAGGTATTATTATACTTTTTGCATTGCACATTTTCTGAAACTGCATGTTTAAATATGCTAATTAGGTATTATTTAATTAAACATGCACTAATTTGCATTTGTAGCACACAGATCTGGATGTTTTTTGATTGGATAAAGTTATTTATTTATTTATTTATTTATTTATTTATTTATTTATTTATTAGTTTTTGTTTGTTTGTTTGTTTATTTATTTAGTGAAAATGCATGTTTAAATTGCAAATGAGTTATCAATTAATCAAATATGCAATCCATTGCATTTGCAGCAATAAAATATGAAAACTGGATATAGTCAGGAATATTTATTTATTTTTGCATTATATAACTACCATAATATTATATATTATTATACTAAAACTATTCTAATAGAATACTATATTTTCTATTTATAAGTGTTAATAATAAAGAAATTTTCCTTAAAATGTTTTAATGTATATATATATATATATATATATATATATATATATATATATATATATATATATATATATATATATATATAAATTAAAACTTTTATATTCCAAACAAACTAAAAGACATAACAAATGTCTGAATGAAGATTTTTCGAGAGAGATAAACTAATAGCAGCGTCTCTGCATGTTTCCCCACTGTGAAGACACAATCCACCTCAGAAATATGAAATAATCGAACAGGACTGATAGGCATCTTGCGGTGTTTATAATGAGTCTGATTATTCATTAAGATTAGAGTCTCATTAATTCAAAGTCATGCACGCAGCCGGCAATAATGAGGCAAGCTTGATTAAATGAGACACAATAACGGCATTAAATGAAAGAAAACTCGCTATCAGTCTGGCTAATAATATCTCAGATGAGGAGATGAAATAAAAGTACTTATCGGATTCTGTGTTTCATTTGTGTTTCATTTGTAAGTTTCATCTCTGTTAGTGTGACACACACACACACACACACACACACACACACACACACACACACACACACACACACACACACACACACATTAATAATAATAATATTTAAATATAAAACTACATTGTAAAAAGACAAAAATGTTTTAGAAGTTAAAACTGCTTTATAACCTTTAAACTACATTTATTTATTTATTTATTTATTTATTTATTTATTTATTTATTTATTTATTTATTTATTTATTTATTTATTTATTTATTCATTAAGTTAGTCATTTAGTTAGTTGTTTATTTATTCCAGCCAAACTAATAAATAAATGAATGAACAAACAAATGAAGAACAAATAAATAAACTACAACACTTCCTCCAGAAGAAAATACTATTAAATAATTTCTTAATTTAGTTTTTAAATAAAAATCGTACTATTCTTATTTTTTTTATTTATTTGTTCGTTTGTTTGTTTATTTATTAAGTATTTTCATTTTAATGAATTATTCCAGCAAAATATAATATAATAAAAACAATAAATAAATAAATGGATTAATAAATGAATAAAAAAAATTAAAAGACTTTCTCCATGAGAAAAATACAATTAAACATATTTTAATTATTTTAAATATAAAATAAAATACTTTTTCTTTTTTTTCTTTCTTTCTTTCTTTCTTTCTTTCTTTCGTTCTTTCGTTCTTTCTTTCTTTCTTTCTTTCTTTCTTTCGTTCTTTATTTATTTATTTATTTATTTATTTATTTATTTATTTATATATTTATTCCAGCCAAACTAATAAATACATACATGAATAAGCGACGAATGAATGAACCAATAAATAAACTAAAACCCTTCCTTTAGAAGAAAAATACAATGAAAAATTTCTTAATTTAAATAAAAAACCCTAACAATAATATTATTTAGTTAGTTATTTAGAACTTTTACTTATTATTTTTACTTATCTATTCCAGTAAAATATTAATAGAATAAAAATAACAATAAATTAATGAATAAATAAATAAATAAAACTAAAAGACTTTCTCTGTAAGAAAAATACAATTAAACATCATATATATATACTTTAAATTTAAAATAAAATACCTTTTAGTATTTTTTATTCTTTTATTCACTACATCCAAGCGAACAAACAAACAAACAAACAAACAAACAAACAAACAAACAAACAAACAAACAAACAAACAAACAAACAAACAAATAAATAAATAAATAAATAAATAAATAAATAAAAATAAATTAATTAATTAATAAATAAAATCCCTTAAACAATGTCCTTGCTCTGTGAAACTAACATTTTAGATTTAACTAACATTAAATACAATGTGCAATGTTTTTAGCGCTAATGAGTGACTGACAGAAACTTTTACTCACAAACAAAGTGCAGCACTCCTCAGAGACGCGGTAAATGAGCTCAGCATGCTGGATCACTCGATCCAGAAGCTTTTCCTGAGAGATTGAAGCACATCGAGATCCAGCGTCATCCTTACAGTCCAGAGGAACCGCACCCGAAACCAAAAACTGACCCAGAATCAGCACACACACACACACCTGCAGAACTGAGCAAACACACAGAAATTCAATACAGCAGTAACAGCCCCATACACATACTTCCGTTCAATTTAAGTGTATTTGTATAGCTTTCTTTGGATAAACATATACTTTTCTAACAGCTTACGATGTACTTACTTAGAGTTTTTGTCTTGTTTCTAGACCAAATATCTAAAAATTCCTAAATCAAGAAGCATTTTCTAGGCAAGCAAAGCATAAAGTTTTGTGTTAAGAAATAATCTGCCACAAGGGTAAGCAAAATAATCTTGTTTTTCCTTTTGACATAACACGTTTGACGTTCAACCTGGGGAAACTTATCCCGAGGCCCCTAGAGATTATGCAACACCATTGATGCGAAGAAATGATGCCATGGTTTCCATAATCCTGGACCAGGCCGTATCCTGAGCAGATGCACTGGCGGTAATGGATGAGCAGAGAGGGTTAGACTGATTCCCGAAAGACCCCAATGACAGACGAGTCTTTGCATTGATCCCGTGGGCCAGCCTGAACACCCGCTGGTGACCTACTCACACTTTCCGTTCTCCACGATGGACGTCCAGCGTTCTCCAGCCTCCAGCGCCTAGACTGTAGCTTTGCACAAGAAGCTTGGCCAGAAGAGAAATGGTCGAGCCTGATTTCTCTCAAGGTTTTTTCTCCTTCACTTTCGTCAACAGGTGAAGTTTGCTCCTTGCCACTGTCGTCTCTGGCTTGCTTGGTTTGGGACTTGTGGAGCTGCACATTGATGGATTACTCTTCAGTGTTTGGTTCTTCAGCAGTGAATATTAAACCCCACTGAAGTGAACTAAACTTAAACTCTTTACAAGAACTTCTATGTTAAGCTGCTTTGACAATCTGCATTGTAAAAAAACTAGACAAACATGACTTGAATAAGACTACTATTCTTACCCTATTGGCAGATTTCCCTGCTTGTTTGGAAAACTCACTTCATTTTGATTTAATTCATCTTTATTTCTATGTAGGTTGTGTCAAAGCAGCTTGACACAGAAGTTCTAGTAAATTGAAGCGGTGTCAGTCCAGATTTCAGAGTTGAAGTTCAGTTTAGTTCAGTTCAGTGTGGGTTAATTTTCACTGCTGAAAGTCCAAACACTGAACAGCAAATCCATCACAAATCCGCACAGCTCCACAAGTCCCAAACCATGCAAGCCAGTGGCGAGGAAACGACTTCACCAATTGACGAAAGTGAAGGAAAAAAGAACTCAAGAGAAATCTGGCTGAGTTGGACATGACCATTTCTCCTCTGGCCAAACTTCTTGTGCAGATCTGCAGTCTAGGCGCTGGAGGCTGGAGAACGCTGGACGTCCGTCATGGAGAAGCTCACCTAAGGGTGTTCAGGCTGCCCACGGGATCAATGCTGAGAGTCATATTTTGGCATATTATTTCTTAAAACAAGACATTATGCTTTGCTTGTCTAGAAAATGCTTTTCGATTTAGGATTTTTGAAATATTTAGACTAGAAACAAGACAAAAACTTAAAGTAAGAAAGGCTTTTCAGTACCTAATAAGAGTCTTGTTTTTAGAAATACACAAGATAAATAATCTAACAATGAGGCAAGAAAAGTAATATTCTTCCGAGAGAAAGCTAAATAATTTTGCTTCCCCTATTGGCAGATTTTTTAGCTTTTTAAATGAAAAAAAATTACTTAAATTTGACATATTTCTTAAATCAACACAATATATTTTTGCTCATTTTTTCTTGCTTTTTATTTTAAGATTTTTTTAGATGTTTAGACTAGAAACAAGATGAAAACTTAAAGTAAGAACATCTTTTTTTTAAGGCTAACCACATTAACCTTAATAGTAAAGCAAAATCTAGAAAGCTGCTATAAAGGTATGGCAAAAAAGCTATACAAATACACAAATTGAAATGTAAATGTTAAGAATTAGAAATAGTTTTGCTTTGTTTAGAGATCCCTCTTTGGAAAATAATAAAGAAAAATCGACTACTATTTTAAAAAACTAACAGTAAAATTCTTTGGAAAGAGCAAATGTACCTTTAACCGTGTTCATTTTTGCCCAGATTTCTCAATGGTCACTTGCCGACTTTACAAACACACACACAACACACACTCACATACACAACACAAGCCCAGCGGCTTTATAAAGCAGTGGATGGTGAATTTATTCATAGAGATTCAGAAAATCACCTGCTGGAGTGAAAGAAAAGCCGTGGCCTCAGAAAACTCCACAATGACACCAAAAATACGACGCTTTTTATTCATTAATGGGAAAGAACTAAAAATACAGATGCTCAAGATACAAGCAGATTATTTATAGTTAAGCTCCGGTCACGCTAGCTTTTACAAATGCTAAAGTGGAAAAAAATAACACTTCAGAACGGCTGAACTTCACAGGTAATCACAAAAAAATAGTAATAATAATACTAATACTATCACTAATAATAACAACAGTACTAATATTAATTCTACTACTACTACTACTACTACTAATAATAATAATAATGCATTACATCTATCAAAATTTATTAAATCAAAGTAACATATAATTAGAAATTCTGTATTTTCAGTATCTGTTTAAATTAAAATGAAAAAAATGTAATTATTTTAAAGTATTTTTACTGTATTTTTCATTTCATTTTTTGTGATTTTTATGTAAAAAAAGGAATGAAAAGTAGTATTCAAAGGTTTGATAGAAGTAAGGATTATTGTTATAATTATTATTATTATTATTATTATTATTATTATTATTTAGAAGTTATATAAAATAATTTATAGCATTATTCAAAAGTTTAGGACATTAAAATGTCCTTCTATATTTTGTTTTCCTTTTTTGACTCCTAATATGTCAACATTATTATTATTATTATTATTATATACATGCAGTGTTTACAAGTTTGCAATAATCTTTTTTTTCCACTGGTCAGCATTTATATTGTCTAAAAAAAACATCTGTAACATTTTCAATTGCCATACATGATATATATATATATATATATATATATATATATATATATATATATATATATATATATATATATATATATATATAATGAAAATAAAAGAGTAAGTCATATATTTGTTCCACAAGTTAAAATATGTATCTTAAGCTGCTTTGGCATAATCTACACTCTCAGAAATAAAGGTACACGAGCTGTCACTGGGGTAGTACTTTTTCAAAATTTATAAATTTGTACCTAAAAGGTTCGTATTAATATTTTAAGGACACACATTAGTGCCTAAAAAGTACAAAAGTGATCTTCTTAAAAATGTTGGGTACTAATATATACTTTTAAGATACAAATATATACTCTTTAAGTACTCGCATACCTTTATTTCATAGTGTAGTGAAAAGTGCTATAGGAATAAGGATGAGCTGAACTATTGCAGCAACAAAACAACATTTTGGTGATTATACACAACTTGTCTATGTGATTAATAATTAAAGCTATATTTTTGCTCTTTCTTTGTATAAACTATGTTTAAATACATCTTGTAATCCCTGGGATTATTTTATTTAATTATTGCCCATTTTTTCTGATTAGCACATCTTCAAAGTGTGTTTGTATGCTGCTGCAAGGAGGAAGACGATGATGTTGAGTTTTGATGAGCCGTTTTTTTTAGCAAACAAATCTCTCTCTCTCTCTCTCTGAAGGAATAATCCACATACGGACAGTGAAAGAAAGCGGAATCAGGTGGGCGGTGGGCTTCATTACAGCCTCAATATTGCAGTTCTCCTCTTGATAATGATGTGTCCTACATATCCGAGTCCCCAAACCACACAAATGTGGCTTAATCCAATTTGAGCATTAAAGCCAGTGATTGAGTCGCTACATTTCAGAATTAGCGCCCACTTTGTTGGACTGATTTACATTATAGCGGCAGACAGTATATTACAGCTGTTTGTATGTAAACTAAAGCACCCGCTCTATAATAACAGCTTGAAATTATAGATTTTTTTTTGCTCCATTTTTAGGGCAAACCAGAATGTTCCAGAAAATGTGTTAGATTAAAAAATAAAAAGTAGTATTTTATTTGCCAAGGATGTGATTCTCTTCACTACTTGAACTTTAAATGGACTTTACTGTAAATTAATCAAAAACATGATAACAGTTTCAACAGTTTCAGCGCTGCATCAAGAATCCTCATTCATCTATAAGCAAAATCAACACATCAGCTCAGGACTACTGTGGCAAACTGTGGTTTGTCAAGTACAACAATACGTACATCAACAAATGCCAGTGAAAACTGTACTGTGCCAAAAGGAAGCCCTATGTTAACAGTGTCCAAAAGCACTGTCAACTTCTCTGAGCTCTGAGGCATCTAGGATGGACCATCACACAGTGGAAACTGTGTACTGTGGTCAGATGAGTCAGTATTCCAGGTATGATTTGGGAGTAATGGACGCTGTGTGCTCCAGACCAAAGAAGAAGAGAATCATCCAGACTGTCACCGGTTGTGTTGGTGCCCCGGCAAAGGTAACTGGCACTTCATTCATTCATTCATTTTCTTTTCAGCTTAGTCCTTTTATTAATCCAGGGTCGCCACAGCGGAATGAACCGTCAACTTATCCAGCACATGTTTTACGCCGCGGATGCCCTTCCAGCCGCAACCCATCTCTGGGAAACATCCATAAGCACTCATTCACACTCATACACTACAGGCAATTTAGCTTACCCAATTAACCTGTACTGCATGTCTTTGGACTGTGGGGGAAACCAGAGCACCCGGAGGAAACCCACGCGAATGCAGGGAGAACATGCGGAATTCGTGTTTATTTTGGAAAAACCCCCAAAACAAAACAATAAAAACTCAGAGGAACACATTAAATAATGTTTGTTGTATTGTCTACAATACAAGTCAAATTAAATTTAGAAATCACTACTTTCTTTTTTTATTTATATACAGTTGAAGTCAGAATTATTAGCCCCCCCTTTTAATTGTTTTTTTCTTTTTTAAATATTTCCCAAATGATGTTTAACAGAGCAAGGAAATGTTCACAGCATGTCTGATAATGTTTTTTCTTCTGGAAAAAAAGTCTTACTTGTTTTATTTTGGCTAGAATAAAAGCAGTTTTGAATTGTTTAAACACCATTTTAAGGTCAAAATTATTAGCCCCTTTAAGCTATATTTTTTTTCTATAGTCTACAGAACAAACCATCATTACAAAAACTTGCCTAATTACCCTAACCTGCCTAGTTCACCTTATTAAAATAGTTGAGCCTTTAAATGTCACTTTAAGCTGTATAGAAGTGTCTTGAAGAAAATCTAGTCTAACATTATGTACTGCCATCATGGCAAAGATAAAATAAATCAGTTTTAGAAATGAGTTATTAAAACTATTATGTTTAGAAATGTTTATATATATATATATATATATATATATATATATATATATATATATATATATATATATATATATATATATATATATATATATATATAATAATTTACACTAATTTTGTAATATATTTGAATATATCAGAAACTCATTAGCAGTCTTGTCCTTTTGTCCTTTAGAGGGGAAGTGAATCAGACTTGTGATTTTTCAGGGTCACTGCAATTCAAAAGGCTTTTTCCTCAAGACCAATGAGAGCGAAAGGCTGAGAAACAGAAGCTGAGTGAAGATTGACACTCACGCCGCACAGATGTCAGAGAAAGGATCCTTATTTGCACCTGCAGTCCAAAACATCCTGAACTTTCCTGACCTCCTGATCTGTTAATCCAGCCTCAATCTCCGCTTTAACATGCAGGAGGAAACTGTGGGCTTTAAACACATCACCTTAATATACATGCCACTTTGTGGAAATAGAACCACTGTGCAATAGAGTACAATTAGCAATCAAGTACAATTTTTATTCTAAAAAAACAACAACAACAACTGATGTTAAAAAATGTCTTCTGGCTAAAATCATATTTCAATTAGTTTAAATATAATAATAATAATAATAATAATAATAATAATAATAATAATAAATAAATAAACAAAAATAAATAAAACAAAAAACAAATCAAAACAAAAAAACAAAACAAAACAACAAAGCTACTCAGAAATTACAGGGAGTTTTTAGATTTATTTTAGTTTGAATATAATAACAACAACAACAACAACAATAATAATAATAACAATAATAATAACACAAAAATAAAATAAATCTAAATAAAATAAAACAAAACAAAAACAAAAAAAGTAAACAAATAAAATAAAATAAAAAACAAAACAATACAACAAAGCTACTCAAAAATTACAGATAGTTTTTAGAAACTGGTAATTTTTGTAATTTTTACAAACTCCACAGAAACAATTTTAAGTCTGGTAAAAAACAAAAACACACAGGTCCTGAACTGAGTTAAACATACAATGGCCATAGAGTTTTCTTATAAAATATAGTCCAATAATATTTGTTATGTCAAACAAAATAAAATGTCGCATTTTACATAGTTAACCTTTTTATGCATAAAACAAGATCAAACAAACAAGCAAATTAACAGATAAATAACTGGTCTATAGTCCAGCCATGAATATTAAAGAGTTTGTTTCTTTTCTTGTCTCTTTTCTTTTCTTTCTTTTTTTTTTTTTTTTTTTTTTTAGAAATTAATCAAATTCATTAAAAGAGTTCATGCTGAGATTTAGTTTTGCCACATGTATTTATTTCTTCTGCTCTAAGGCCTCATGCGAAATATACAAGATCTAAATATCATGGAGATCATCAAAATATTAATGCAATCAAGTGCGCAATTATTTTATTAGCAGCAGCTATTATCTCTCCGAAAGCAATCAATAAAACAAACAAGCAATAATTACAAGGTCAAATGACTCCTACATTCACTGAGCTCAACGACAGCAGGGAAAAAACTTTAAGACTTGATTCAAAGCAAATGGCAAGATCACTTACTTGAAAAACTATTATAATACATGGACATCAACCTTTTATTCATACAGATACCTGATATGTGGCAATAAACAGAATGCAAACTATATATATATATATATATATATATATGGCCATACTGTATCTCATGTAGTTTTCTGTACGGGTGAAAAGTACATTGCATATACATTAGTTAGTGTCCTCTCTATTCTCAACACTTTCTCTGCTTTTGATTCTGTTTGTAATGTAATAACATGCACCTTTTGTAAAGCTGCTTAAGAAAAAAAAATATTGTGAAAATACAAAACGAAACAAAACATCAAAACAAAAAACAAAACAAATCCAAAGATCACAAACAAACAAACTAACAAACAAACAAACAAACAAACAAACAAACAAAAAATAACAAAAACAAAGCTAAATAAAACATAAAAAAACAAAGCCAAGCAAAACAACAACAACAAGCAAACAAATAATAAAGCAAAACAAAACAAAGGAAAAATTAACAAAACAAAAAACAAGCAAACAAAAAAACAACAAAAACCAAAACTAAACCAAAAAATTAAAAGCAAAGCAAAATAAAATAACCAACAACAAAAACTAAGGTAAACAAAACAAACAAACAAAAATAACCAAGCCACAACAACAGCAACAAGCAAACAAACAACAAGGCAAAAAAACCAATTAATCAAAGCAAAACAAAACAACAAGCAAACAAAAACAAACAAAGCAAAACGAAACAACACCAAAAAGCAAACAAAAAACGACGACAACAAAAAAGCAACAAAATGCAAATGAGCAACAAAAACAAAGCAAACCACAGCAAACTAAAATAATAACAGGCAAACAAAAAAACAAACAAAAAAACAAAAATATCAACAAAGCAAATGAAAACAAACATAAAGGCTAAGCAAAATGAATTTAAAAACTAAACAAACAAAAACATTAAAAAAAAAACAAATAAACAAAGCAAAAGTTAACTGAACTAAACTAAAATAAACTAAACCAAATAAACAAAAAACAACAACAAACCAAAACACAAAACAAAGCCAATTAATTTAAGCAGAGCAAAGCAAAGCAAAGCTAAGCAAAACAAAACTAAAAAAAAAAACAAGCAAACAAAAAGCAAGCAAAACAAAACAAAAAGAAAACAAAAACAAAACTAAGTAAAAAAGCTAATGAACAACATCAACAACAACAAAAAAAAAAAAACAAAACAAACAGAAAACAAGCAAACAAAAAACAACAGCAAAGCAAAAGAAAAGAACACAAAAAACTAAGCAAAATTAATATAAAAAAAAAAACCCCGAAGTAAAACAAAACAAAACCCCATATGATCTTCCCTGCACATATTTTGTGTTTGTATAAGTGGACTAGCAGTCTGATCTCAATCACAGCATGCCTGAGCCAAACACATTTAGTATTGAGGAAAAAATAAGGTCCACAGCTATTTCTAAAATTCCACCAACTCTTATTACTATTATAATTAATCAATTGCACCAGTTTGTTTTATTTGAATTTCTTTATTTTTATTCAGGAACTCATGATGGGAGTGACTCTTTTTATTTATCTCACTATGTTTACTAAATAAATACATAAATAATACATTGATTTCAAAACTCATTTGCACCAGTGGTTCACTGACACTTGTACGCAATGAACTGCATCACTCACAAATTATGGTGAGACTGGCAATGTGAACATGCTACACTTAAGAGGTTGAAAAGAAGCTTATCAATCACTTTTTCTTTCAATGGGTGAAGTCTGGCCTGGGCTAATTCATGTCAAGAAACGGGCAACATTTCCACTCCAAATGCAAAAAGACTCGAGAGCGGAGCCACTTTAGCCCTGAAGAGAGCTGAAATTGCAGAAACACACATGAATATTTATTATTCCCAGACATTCATGGCCAATTACTGCACAGTTTCCTCTCCTTCCTTCCTGGGTTTGATTGACATGCTAACTAATCAATCTGGGTGCTATCAAATTTATAATTAAGCTTCATTGGGCGTTGAATGGTGTGTTACAAGTGTGTAAATGCATCTCTGTGCGTGTTGATAGTTATTCAGATTAACTCAGGCTTGCACGTTTTAAGCACAGCCCCCTGCAAATGAAAACAGAGACACGACCTTGAAAAGAATATTTTGAAAAATCTCACAAGAGTTTCTGCAGAGTCAACACATGAGATAAACAAACATAACACACAACATCAAAGCAGTTTCTTTGCCATGAAATAAAATAAATCCATAAGTAAATGAATGAATGAATAAATAAATAAATAAATAAATACGAGAAAAAAATTGACATAAAATAAATACATAAATAAACTAATTAATCAATGAAACATTGAACCAATGAATAAATAAATGACATAGCAAATAAAAATAGGATAAAACAAACAAATACATAAACAAAACTAATTAAAAATGAGATAAAAATAATAAAATTAAAAACTATAAATTATATAGCATATAAAATAATAATAACAACATTAAAATAAAGTAAAAATCAGATAAAATAAATAAATAAATAATAAATAAAAGAAGATAAAAATAATAATAAAATATATGAATGGATGAATGAATGAATAAGACAGCATTTAAAATAGGATAAAACAAAATAGTAAATGAATGAATGAATGAATGAATGAATGAATGAATGAATGAATGAATGAATGAATGAGTTAGTGAGATTCAGATATATAAATGAGAATGATTTATATCCATGAGCATATAAAAAAATAAAATGAAAAATAAAAAATAAGAAAAAGTAAATAAATAAATAAATGAGATGGCATATTAAAATAGGATTAAATAAACAAACAAATAAATAAATAGATTAACTAATAAATTAATCAATGAATCATTGAATTAATCAACAAATAAATTAGATAGCATATGAAACAAGATAAAAAATTAAAATAAACGAATGAATGAATGAATGAGATAGCATATAGAAAGATAATAAATAGATTAGATTTAGAAAAAGATTATAAAAAATTATAAAAGAATTAATAAATTATAAAAAATTATTTAAAAAAATTATACATAAATATTGGATAAAATAGATTTACAAATATATAAGACGGCATATAAAAAATAAACAAGGTAAAAATAAATAAACAAATAAATAAATAAATAAATAAGCTGAAAAAAGTCTTTCTATTAGGATTTGACGAAGCATTTCAAGAATCAATTGTTGTTTTGAAATAAAATAAACATTAAATTAATAATTAATAATAAAAAACAAACAAACAAACAAACAAACAAACAAATAAATAAATATGATTAGTTGTTGTTTTAAAGTAAAATAAAGTAAAATAAAATAAAACAAAAACATGAATAAATATCAATTAATTAATTAAATGATTTGAAAGCAGCCAATGCATTGTGTTCTAATGAGGATTTGCTGATACAAAAATGCACTATGTGTGTTTAACAATGTGATACCAATTATCACCATAGGCGAATATGAGAATGAAGAGTGATGAAATTATGCATCTTCATGACGGCTGTAATTAGGTCATTCCGCTTCCATCTTCATGCCAGCCAAATAAAAAAGAGATGTGGATAAAACGAATGTCTAATGTACTGAAGGAGTGGCCTGTTTTAATTCGGGGAAGGAAATCTTTTTATGTTCTAATTAGCATTAGTGCCTTTGGAAGACGCTTAGCAACTCAAATGAATGGATTCTATGGACATGTGCATTAAAAGTCTCTACTTTGCTCAAAGGCCCATTTTAATTAAAATTCGGCATTAGTGCATCACGCTTCTGAGAATGCTGATGGATTTTTAAAGGGATAGCAACTTTAAAGCTCAATGCATGACGTTAAAATTAATAAATTTAGTAGAGAAATGTTCTAGTTATGGGATAAATAAATCCTTTAATTCACACCCACAACACTTTCCATTTGAACACAGAGACTTTAGATTGTTTCTGGACTTTTGCTGGTTTGCAGATCGTTTTTCACAAAACAGAAATCCTGTTTACTTTCAGTTGAAGTGAAAATTTTTTGCCCTCCTGTGAAATTTTTATTCTTTATCTAAGTGCTGTTTAACAGAGATAACACATTTCTGTAAAACAGGATAGCAGGATTAATTAATAACTATTTAATTTGGTATTTGCCATGATGACAGTGCATCATATTTTACCAGTTATATTCTGCTAGTTAATGCATTTGCTAACATCAACAAACAACGAACAACACACTTACCAGGGCCGGAGTGCGACTCCTTTTCAGCCCTGGAGTTTCAAGCCTCAGACCGGCCCACCTCAGTTCACGACTGACTACATTAAAATAAGGACATTTATAATTCAGTTTCTAATGACACTATCACGTCTTTTTTTAGAAAACAACTGCTTTAGAACTTCAAATGTTCAACAACCCTAACAGTATTATGTCTTAACAATAAAAATAAAAAATAAAAAAAACTACTCAGACGAGGATCAAACCCAGAATCGCAGTGTGGTAGCCTAACGTGCTAACTACTGGACCACAACAGAAAATAAATAAATAAATGAGATGGCATATTAAAATAGGATTAAATAAACAAACAAATAAATAAATAGATTAACTAATTAATTAATCAATGAATCATTGAATTAATCAACAAATAAATTTGATAGCATATGAAACAAGATAAAAAATTAAAATAAACGAATGAATGAATGAATGAATGGATGAGATAGCATATAGAAAAGATAATAAATAGATTAGATTTAGAAAAAGATTATAAAAAATTATAAAAGAAAAAATTATACATAAATATTGGATAAAATAGATTTACAAATATATAAGACGGCATATAAAAAAATAAACAAGGTAAAAATAAATAAACAAATAAATAAATAAATAAATAAATAAGCTGAAAAAAGTCTTTCTATTAGGATTTGACGAAGCATTTCAAGAATCAATTGTTGTTTTGAAATAAAATAAACATTCAATCAATAATTAATAATAAAAAAACAAACAAACAAACAAACAAATAAGTAAATATGATTAGTTGTTGTTTTAAAGTAAAATAAAGTAAAATAAAATAAAACAAAAACATGAAAATATAAATTAATATAAATAAAATAAATTAATAACTATTTAATTTGGTTATTGCCATGATGACAGTGCATCATATTTTACCAGTTATATTCTGCTAGTTAATGCATTTGCTAACATCAACAAACAACGAACAACACACTTACCAGGGCCGGAGGGGGATCTTTTTCAGCCCTGGAGTTTCAAGCCTCAGACCGGCCCACCTCAGTTCACGACTGACTACATTAAAATAAGGACATTTACAATTCAGTTTCTAATTACACTATCACGTCTTTTTTTTAGAAAACAACTGCTTTAGAACTTCAAATGTTCAACAACCCTAACAGTATTATGTCTTAACAATAAAAATAAAAAATATAAAAAACTACTCAGACGAGGATCAAACCCAGAATCGCAGTGTGGTAGCCTAACGTGCTAACCACTGGACCACAACAGCTGTGCATGGAAAGGTGGCTCGTCTGAGTTATATCATCATTAACCAGGCTGCGAGAAAATAGATAAAAAGAGCAGAGCTGCGGTAATATAATTAATAAGAAGACTGTGGTCAAGTAAAAAAACGAATTAATTTAAAAAGTGTGACTGCTGAGAGCAACAGATTCTGGAGCTAGGGACACCGGCCCTCGCGGCCAAAAAACGGACCGGCCCACCGGGAATTCTCTCGGTCCTCCTGATCAGCCAATCCGGGCCTGACACTTACTACAGTATTTGTTCATGTTTTTTAACAATAGTTGATTAAAACAACATTGTTCCTTTTAGTTCATGTTAACTTACGGTGCATTAACTAATGTTAACAAGCATTAAGCATGAA